>NC_056725.1:1484894221-1484952435 GCF_019279795.1 Protopterus annectens | reverse complement strand
AAGGTTTTTGGGCCCAGAGTTCTTCTGTGGCGACCCCTAACCGGGAAAAGCCGAAAGACACAACAATTTACAATATATACACAGGAGGAAGTTCAGCATCACATACTGTTATATACTGTTAAGAATACAGTGAATCATCGAGGTGATCTTGTCATTCTTCCTTATGTTGATGATTTAATTACAGAAACTAAAATTTATAAAGCAAAAGAGCCTGACCATGAGACAGAATACCCAATGGCAGATTCTACTAAGAGGACATTTTCACTAGCACCTTTGCCATCAGAAATGGAGGCCAAAATATTAGAGATGTGTGGAAATAGTTTGGGTTTCTGTCAGTCTCTCTTGTTCTCTCTCTCGTTCTCTCTTTCATATCGTTTTAATTTTCATACCTTCATTTATTACTAGGGTTTGGTGCTAGGCCAGATGCCAGAACCCCTAGATCAATTTGCAGATGACAACATTGCTAAGCTGGCAAAACGCAATATGACCATTAGCAGGTTAGCTGGCTCCCTGGGTCCCATTACAAAGTGAGTTCCCTATGTAAACCTTTAAACTCAGCAGCTTCTAGGAAGATCATGAGATGTTATCTGTGGCTAAAATCACAAACCTACCCTAGTGGATGTCCAGCCAGCATTTAAAGGTTCAAGGCATCTTGTTGGATTTGGGGAAAAAAAAGAAAGTAGTGTCTGAAATTCTGCAGGCCACATCAAGGTAATGCACAGGAAATGTTCCTTCTGCCAGGAAAGAAAAAGAATATATTCCAGAAGTATAAAAAAAAAGCCAGAGACAGCCACTTAAAAGAAGCCATGTTTACAAAGATGCGAGTGCCAAATCCACCTTTGTTTTTACTCGATCCTTTCCTGTAAATGATCATCTCATATAAATTGACTCGGGGATCTGAACTTTTATTTTTTGCATTCATTTAGAAGTTAGTGTTGTACCTCAGTCCCATTTTATCAGGCATTCCAAAAGTCTACTCCAGATTTCCTTTATTTGGCTTTGGTAGTTAGTGGAGATCTTGTTGCGGAAGAGAGCAGTACAACGAGTTTTGCATTTCAGAGCCATACCACATTGTTAAACTATAGAAGTTTAGAGTAATTTTAATTCCTTCTCTGCTGTCATTAATATCTTGTTGGTACTGTTGGTGATTGTTGGCTTGTGATGTTAACACATTCTAGTCTGTATTCCTTGTAAAAGTACCACGTTTCAAAGTACCATGAAAGATATTTACAGAATGAATGACGTCAGTTTTGTACTGATAATGTTAAAGGACATATATATCCCTTCCCTTATGTAGGTTATAAAAAGGAATCTGCATCCAGTATACACTTGTCAATCAAGTTATATTAGCATTAGCGTTCCAAAGGCAAGGCACTTACATCCAACATAGAGAAATACCAGCTGACTGCCTAAGTGAAATGTCCTAGTTTTAGGTACAGTAGTTGATGCTCTCTGTTACAAGGTCATTCTCCAACAGTTTAAAGGCATAGAAGTAATGGAATCCCTTACAAATAGGACTCAACTGACCTTAGCAGATCTGAAATGCAGTTTGTTGAAAATTCAAATATTTTTAATGAGATCAAATCCAGACCCTGGGATTTGTTATAAAATGTTGGGAGGGGACATCCCCTGTAATGCTGAAGTGCATTCCACTGTCTGATTTTTGGTTAACTGTTTATAATTGGAGTCGTGTCTGTAGAGTGACACAACTTTCCTTGACTGCAAAGCCCTTTTGATGATACTCCGAGTAAATCTCTTCATGCTGGAGGCCAAGCCCCCACACCCCAAACTTAAATATACCTACTTCGTTACACAGCAGTGGATAAAAGGAAATTTTACACTATATTGTCGAAAGTGCTTTCATAAAAACATTTTCACTGAATTGGCAGTTGCCTAAGCTACTGTAGATTTCCTGACAAGCTCCCTTTTAACCCCTCTTGCCACAACCTTCTGGGGTACATGGCTTATGCTATATGTTTAGTTTCACATGGCAGACTACAAATAAAAAGGACTTTGTGCGTCCCTCGTATGTGGGACTAGTGTATATTGCAGTTCAGCCACATTCTTCTACTCTACCAGGTTTAGCTTAATGTGTAAAGTCTACCATGGTTTTAAAAGGATAACTTGTTCTTTCGTAGGCTTTTAACATAAGAGGCCATGGGTTATGCTTTGCGGAGCTCTGTACCAGACCCTTTCAGGGTAGGCCATGTGTAGAATCATTTGATGTTCTTCGTGTTTCACTGTTGCAGTCATCATACTTGGGTTATCTGCCTGCAAAGTAGCCCTCAGTCGGCCCGAATTCCAGAGACTTGGTATTTCTGGGTCGGATGCTGTCACTTCTTCCATGACGTCAGGTCATCAGGGGTATAAAAATAGGCAGCCAACGCCATTTCATCAGTCTTTCTTGCAGAGGAGGAGCCCGAAGCAGAAGCAGTTCACAAGTTCCAGTTGGCCGCTACCTGAATTTTTCATTTTCGAGTTGAAATCTTGAAGTCTTCTAAAGCTAAGTACCTGGTTGGGGATCCTTTTTTCTTGCTCTAAACCAATGTCAGAAAACGTTAACAATTGTCTTGCCTGTGGAAAGCAAATACCTCACAGAGATTTTCATTCTTACTGCATCACCTGTTTAGGCCCAGACCACGACGTCCCTCACTGATGGTTTTGTGCCTTAATGCCTGAACCATTCGTCATCGGGCTATATTTTTGTCACTAAATTCTTTCTCTCTTTCTATCACCATATTCTGAAGTGGCTTCGGTAAGCCACTCGACTCCCGATCTTCCGAAAAAACGTAAGGAAAAAGACAGAGACAGACCGCATAGGTCCAAAACTGCCAACGATGCTTCCATTAAGCCAGTCTGCCAGTACTCAGTGAGGCGCCTTTGCAGCCCCTGATGCCCGCTTCTGTGGATTCGCAGGCCTCTGCTGAGACCCATTCGAAGTCCAGTATGCAGTGAGATGCTTCTTCGACTATGGAACCAGTGGATGTCTTTACCTTAGATTAGTCTGGAGCCACTGTGCAGGCACCGGCTTCTGAGGGAGTTTTTCATCCTACCGATGTTCGAATCAAACAGACTTCATTTTTAACCAAAACTACAGAGTTTCTTAGGCCCAGAGTACACACTACGCCTAGAAAACCGACGGCCAAATCACAGCTTCAGGCACCCATGCCACAAAAACAAATGCTTAGAATGGCTAAAGACCTTATTACACTAATTAGGGGAAGCCAGCCTTCCCCTGCTAAGAGACCAAGAACCCAGCCCCCCTACAGGTTCTACGGACCAGGAGTCCGATGACTCTGTTCTTTCTGATTATGGAGATATGCCCTTATCCGCCTATGAGGATTCAGATGCAGAGGAATCCATTCCCTCTGCCTCACCTCCAGAGGATTTTTCTTTTGGTGAAACCTTGCATACCTTAAGAGAACATTTCCATTGGGAATGCGAAGACTATCCTTAGTCCGAAAAGAGACTCAAATTTTTAGTTGCCTCAGCACAGGCCCTTAGCTATACTCCTTTTCCTAGATGTTGAGGATGATGTTTTTATGGAATCCAGTCTTACTCCAGACACTTTACCTCTGGCCCATAGGAAACCAGACAGGCACTACAGAGTGCCTGATTCTCACAGGTTTCTTTTCAAAAATCCTACGGCTGATCCAGGGATCATTTCCCAGGGACCTAAAGGTATTAAGGCTACAGCCAAACATCCTACCCCTTCGGACAGGGATTCCAGAAATTTGGACAGATGGGTAAAAAGGCATATACCTCTGCCACTCTTGCTGCCAGGGCAGTGAATTGCCAGTTTCACATGCTGAAATACCAGCATCATATTATGGAACTTATTAAACAAAAAGTGGTAACCTTTCCAGAATGTGCAGAAAATAAAGAATTGCAGGAGCTTATGCACTCTGCAAACCAAGTTAGTAAGCATACTTTGCAGTGTGGCTTTGATGCCCTAGAAATATCTTGCAGGGCAGCAGTCACTGGCTCTGTACTGAGAAGACATGCTTGGCTGAAGGAGCAGACCTTGCCAGATCATGTCAAATCTAAATTACTAGACGCTCCTTTGAATAACGACTGTTTGTTTGGCACCAAAGCAAAAGAAGTTCTTAAAAAGATGGAAGAAAAGGCTAAATCTATGCAAACTGTTAGAGAATTCCTACAAGTGCAACCACCTAGATTCAGTAGGAATTGCCCTTATAAACACTGGTCCTTTCCAGCCCCAACCAGGCCTTCCCAAACAAGACTCAGGGGAACCAGACCACCCAGACTACAGTCTCAGAGTATGCAGAGATCTAAGCAATGGAGTGTCCCCACCCCTAAAGCAGGAAGTGGTAAACCACCTCCTTATGGAAAAAGCTCACAATGACTTCTTAACTCTACTTTCCAGCCCTGCCTAATTGCTTGTGCCCCTAGGAGGAAAACTTGCCCTTCATGCAGAAAACTGGAGGTCCATTACTCTGGACCAATGGGTCTTCAACATTGTATCCCAGGGGTACAAATTGTATTTCCATTCACTGCCAACCCCAAGCGGGTTTCCAGACCTTCCTCCAAACCAGTGGGCAGAGACTCAAATCAAGTCCTGTTCAATGTCTGAGCTATTCAGCCTGTTCCAGTAGAACAGAGGAGCCAAGGAATTATACTCCAGACTTTTCCTGGTACCCAGGAAAGAGGGCTCTTGTCACCTTATCATGGATCTTTCTATTCTCAACACCTTCCTGGTGGTACCAAAATTCAAGATGCTTACCCTGCAGCAGCTTCTCCCCATGTTAGCCAAGGATGTCTGGTTAGTCACCCTAGACTTAAAAGAAGCCATCTGCACACCCCCATAAGGGAGTCATGCAGGAAGTATATACGTTTCAGAGCAGGATCTATACTGGATCAGTTCTCTACACTTCCCTTTGGCTTATCTACTGTGCCCAAGGTATTCACAAAATGCCTGGCTCCAACCATTGCATACTGCAGGCAGAGAAATATCCAAATTTACCCCTACTTGGACTGCCTGATTCAGGCAGACAGTCCATAATTGCTGCTGAAGCACCTGACATCTGTAAAAAGCCTACTCACTTCATTGGGGTACACCATCAACAAAAAGAAATCTCAACTGGTACCCAATTAAAAAATTGTATTCCTGGGAGCAAGCTTGGACACAGTTTCCAAGATGGCATTCCTCACTTCAGAAAAACGTGTCTTTCTTACAGATTACTTCAAACAAATGGCCACCAGAACCCAGCTATCTGCAAGAAAAGTACTGCATGTCCTAAGGTTCATGGCCTCATGTATTCTACTAATTCCATATGCAAGACTGCATATGAGGAATCTTCATTGGTACTTAAATCTTTGGTGCCAGCATTCTCAGGACCTGGAAACAGTCATTCCTATCATACCTTGTCTAAGGACAGAGTTCCTGTGGTGGGTAAAAGCATGCAACCACAACAAGGGACTGCCTTTTACTCTACCTCGTGCCACCCAGACCCTGACCACAGACACATCAGACTGCATGGGGGGCTCACTTGGCTGGCAAATGTATCCAGGGCCACTGGAGCCCAAGTCAAATTTTCCTGCACATCAACCAAAAAGAGATGCTAGCTGTACAAAATGCCCCGACAGCCTTCAGACACCTACTGTATCCAGGACAGACAACTGCTGATAAAAACAGACAACACCAAAGTTATGTGGTACATCAACAAGCTGGGGGGAACCCATTCTTACCCACTCTGCAGGTTAGCCATGGCCCTGTAGAACACGACCTTGCACAACCAAATCCATCTACAAGCTCAATTCCTGCCAGGCAAACAAAACTCACTGGCAGATGACTTTTGCAGAAATCTCCTAGACCCACATGAGTGGAAATTGGAGCCCAGCACCCTCAACCCTTCTGATCAAGAAATGGGGCACCCCAGAGGTGGATCTCTCTGCCTCCACCGACAACCACCAATTGAGCAAATTCTGCACCAGGAACCCTCACTGCAGGGCCTGGAAGGTGGATGCACTATCCTTTCAAAGGGAAAACCTCTCAGTCTATGCCTTTCCCCCCTCTGCCCCTTCTCTCAAGAGTTTTACTCAAGGTAAGACTAGACAGGCCAAGGAGAATTCTGATTGCCCTGGACTGGCCATGCCAGCACTGGTACCTACTCCTGCGCAGCCTGACAACGGTGCCACCCTGGCACCTACACCAGGCCCCAACCCTGCTTTCCCAGCAGGAGGGACATATTTTGCATCCACAGTTGCTAACTCTAAATCTTGCAGCCTGGCTTATTCCTTAAATACTCCACCAGCATCCCTAAGCAAACAGGTGCTGGATGACATCCTTGAAGCCAGAAGGCCCAGTACTAGGAAATCCTATGCTGAAAAGTGGGAAAGGTTTTGTTCTTGGATTCAGTTTAAAGGAAAGGACACAGCACTGCCCTTTTTACCTCTAATCCTGGTTTACCTAGCAGAACTACTTCACAGAGGCCTATCCTTCTCCTCCGTTAAGATCCATGCCTCTGCCATCTCGGCTCATTACAATACTGTGCTACCTCTATTCTCTCACCCTCTCATCAAACAGTAGGGGCAAACAATCTATGGCCACCAAGGAGAGCACCCACCCCTGCTTGGGGCCTTAATTTTATACTGGAAAAGCTCATGCTTCCCCCTTTTGAGCCTGCTGCTTCAGCAGAGTTAAAATTCCTTTCTTGGAAAACAGTCTTGCTTCTAGCCATCACTTCAGCTAGAAGAGTGTCTGAGTTACAAGCACTTATGGCTGTGGAACCCTTCATTATTTTCCATGCTGATAGGGTTTCCCCTCAAGACTAACCCTTCCTTTATGCCTAATGTGGTGTCCAGTGTGGCTCTCAACCAATCCAGCCATTTGCCTACCTTCTTCCCTAATCCTCAGAATAACAGGAAAAGGATCCTGTACTCTTTGGACATGCACAGACAGCTCAGGTTCTACCTTGATAGGACTAAGCCTTTCAGAAAATCTGACCACCTGCTAGTCAGCTTTGCAATAGGGGGCAGAGGGCAAGGCTATTTCAAAACTGACCATTTCCAAATGGATAGCACACTGCATCCATTTCTGCTGCAAGCACCATGGAAAACCAACACCTCAGGGGGTCAGAACACATTCCACTAGGGCTACATCTACCTCTACAGCATTTCTCAGGGAAGTCCCTACTAGGGACATATCGGAAGCTGCTACCTGGAGTTCTATACACACCATCACCAAGCATTACCACCTGCCCATCTTTTCCAAATCCAGGGCAGGATTTGCTACTGCAGTCTTGCAAGGCCTACTAGCCAACCCTAACTCTTCTTGACTGCCGTCACCCTCCCTCAGCTTTGGGAATCAACCCAAGTGTGATGACTGCAACAGTGAAACATAAAGAACATAGTACAGTTGTGTACACTTACCATAAATGTAGATGTTCAAGTGTATTCACTGTTGCAGTCCTGGTTTCCCACCCTCCAGCCCCCTGGTTTTCTCTTTCTCTTTGTTTCTCATCTCTATGGCTATTCCTACTGGTATGGTATTTACTTTTTACTGGTGTTGTTTTCCACACCATTTCCTAGCTTCCCTATTTTTGAGGGTTCCTGACATTTGGGGCAAGAAAAACTGATGCAATGGTGTCGGCTGCCTGTTTTTATACCTCTGATGACCTGATGTCATGGAAGAAGTGACAGCATCCGATGCAGAAATACCAAGTCTCTGGTATTCAGGCTGACTGAGGGCTACAGGCAGGCAAATAACCCAAATGCGATGACTGCAACAGGGAATACACTCAAACATCTACATTTGTGGTAATGTACACAACTGTACTTTTTGCAACAGTCTAGTGCTAGTCAAATTGCCACATTTCTAACCGTCATTTGTCTCCCTCTCTCTCTCTCTCTAGTTAGACCAGTCCTGGATTTTAAAAAGGCAGTGCAACAGTTGTGGTATCTGAACAATCAAAAATCCACACACCCCTTGTGGCTTTGCAGTCCTGTGTATGAATGTCTGGGAGTTGGCTTTACAGAACAAGCTATCCATTTAAGTATTGCTTCTCCTAGGTCACCTCATTGTGTTTCCAGAAAGGCTGAACAAGAAAGTGTCAGTAACATGCAAATGAAAACTATCTCTTTTGTGTTATTGAACTCCACAGCTGGGACTGTTTACTTAATGGAAACTGAAGTAAGTTCAAGGTTACAGAGCCTTGAAATCATTATGTCTTGCCAGTTCCCACCGAGGACTAAGCCAGTCGAGCCTGGGGGTGAATTTATGAATACCCATCCAATTATCCAGGTCCCATTTGAAGGAGTATAGAGTATGTCCTTCTATATCACGGTTGCAATATTCTTTACAAAAGGGATCCTGTGCCAATGGTAGCCCTGATATCCAGTCAGTATACCAAAGCTTTAGATTTTATGGATGTTGTACATCATGTGTATGCTTCCTGCTCAAGGCGTAGGGCATAAAGGTGACATAAGGTGTACATACCCCAGAATTTCTTTGCCACCAGTTTGAATGTCATCATTTATCATCAGTCTGCAAGCTTCTCAGTCTGTGTTGATTAATAAGCCTTTTTCAGATAAGTACCCCATTGGGGTTTCTTCTTATCTTTTTTTCACTTTTATTTTTGTGAGTTTACGTGTCATGCAGAAAAGAAAAATCAGTGTGGGAGGAAGATTCCCCGTAGAGATCGTCATGAGCAGTGTCTCTTTTGTTTAGGTGCTTCTTATGACCGTAAGCAGTGTTCTATCTGCCAAGCATTTGTCCCTAAGACCCTATGTAGTCATCTTTTCTCATTGTCAATTTACCTGCAGAACCAATGTCTTAAATTGTTAGCGTAAGGTGCTTTGGTGGAGTCTTCCCATCCCAAAGGTCAGCATCCTGCCAAGAAAAAGGCGAGAAATCTCTGGTCTGATTCAGCTGCTATCCTGCCTCCCCAAGATGTCTCTCTTGAGGCTGGTGAAAGCTCAGAGGATCACCTAGTTGTTTTGGATTCATCTACTGTGACCATGTCTGACACCGTCAAGGATCCAACATCTGTCATGTCCTCAGAAGCTCTGCAACCATTCACCTCAGATGTTGAGGGGAACCTCAGATGATTTATTTCTGAAGGACTGAGGGGAGTACCACAAATCTTCATTCAGGCGTAGATTTCTCCTGCTTTGGTGGAGTGTAGGCAAAAGTCCAACCCCCATATGTTTTTTTAGGGCAGATGTCCATCAAAAGAAAAAACAGAAAACCAATCATGCTTCCGTGCTACAAAAGATTCCCAGTCTGAATTTGCAGGATTTTACCCAGAGGTTATTCAATGCTGTAATGGCCATAAAGCCTCCTCAAGGAATTCCTGTGCATACTTGTCCTTGGTCATCTACTCCCCTTAAGTGGCCCAGAGAGCAGGAATCCTCTAAAGAGGATTTGGATTCTGAGGAACAGTCCTTGGTGTATTCCTGTCAAATCCCTTCTTGGGATTATGGATCTGAAGAGGAAGATTCTGTTAGTCTAGACTCTCCCTTGGAAGAACTCTTCTTTGGGGACACTACCTCTTCTATAATGGAATATTTCAAATGGGGCTGTTCTCAGGTTTCTGATATTCAAAAGAGGTGTTAGGAACTCATCCTGGTGGAATCTCCTAAGCCATCTAGTGTACCTCCAGTCTAGCCTGCCCTTTTAGATACCTTTACAGCAGCCTCTGAGGCCCCTGATTCTCGACCACCAGCCCCTAACAAAGCGGATACATTTTACAAGGTACCTGATGTTTGTAAGTTCTTGCACAAATGTCTTTCTGATCCTTCATGTAGTATCTGTCTCGTCTGACAAACCTTCTAAACTTCTGCCTTCTACTAAACTACTTCCTTCAGACAAGGACAGGAGAGTTATGGAGCTTTTAGGCAAAAAGGTGCATACTGCTTCCAACTACTTTTTTTTTCTGGCTGTTAATTACCAGACCTATATGACTAAGATGTGTTTTAGCCCTTCTTTCTCAAGCTTCTCAGGCTGTGACTGACTTCCCTGATTCGGAAGGGAAGGTCTTAACACATTCTCTACTGGGTTTTACCTCTCAAGTGGCTTGCCACTCTATTAAATGTAAAATAATGATGCATCTTATCCCGCCTGTAGAGCTGATGCCTTTTGTTTCTGTTTTGAGACATAATTCTTGGCTTCATTTCCAGCCCTTATCAGATGATGTTGAGGCTAAATTATTGGATGCTCCTCAGTAACAAGAACCTTTTTGGTTCTGCTGCTGCTGTTTAACTTTAAGTCCTTCCAGGATAAAGGCAAGGCCTTACAGGATCTGAAGCATATATTTCTGTCTCCTGTTCCTAAGTTCCACAGGAAGTATCCTTCCAAGTCTGATTTTGTACTCTGACAGCCTCACCCTGCTTCTAAAGGTAATAAGGGTTATAGGCTTGTACCTTCTGCTAAGCCTACTCAGACTCCTTCTTCTAAAAGCCTCCTTTTCAAGACAAACTAGGTCTTGACAGTTTGCTTCCCCTTTCCTTGGGTCAGGTTCTGTTAGTCCTTCATCTTTTCTTGTCCCTTTCCAGTTGGCTAAGAGCCACTCAAGAATCTTGAATTCGATATTTCATCATGTGGAAAATCTCTCCCTCTTTTTCTGGCCATCCTTCAACCTCCAAAGGAACACCTTCCTTTCTTTCCAGAATTGCTTTAGGGGCTTTTGGCACAGAACACCATTTTAAGTTGTGCCTCCGGCCCAGGAATGGGAAGGAGTTTTATTCTACCATGTTTTTGGTCCCCAGGAAGGAGGGCACCCTGGAGACCCTTTTTGGATGCTTCTCAGCTCAATACCTTTGTGAAACTTTCCAAGATGGGTGCACTTTGAGTAACTGCTTAATTCCAATTCTGCCAGGGTGAAGAACAGAAACTCAGAAGATAGAGAAAGTAAACTCTTATTTTTGGGTAAAGTTCAGTAACTGGCTAGTAAGGGCACTGCCTGGATGCCAGCAAAAAGAAATTAAGATAACCTGAAAGAAAATCATTTTCAAAAGGTGAGGAAGAAAACACTGACTGGGAGGAATTCTGCAGCTATGTAGCAAAAAGCAGTGTAAGCTCCACCTTTGGTACAAGACATGACTTCCAGTAATCTAGAGGCAAAGAAGAAGTCAAATGTACCCAGAGCTGATTAAAATAAAACACTGATGGAGTCCATCAGCTCCTATAACAAAAGGCTGGAAAAAAGTGGAAGCTTTAAACACATGTTCAGATGAGGTGATACAACTGCAAATATCAGAGGATGCAATAAAGAAAAGGCTGCCTGAATATAATTGCTCAAGAAGAGAGGTTTCAAAAATAGAATTAGAGGACAGAGCACATAGGGGAAACCTGAGATTTTCTGCTGTACCAGAGAAGCTGTAGGTAATGGACCTTATTAATTTTATGAAAGCACAAATAAGCAACTGGACTGGTATTCACAGCAGGAGTTGCTAATTGAAAGGACGGATTGTGTGTATGTTCCAAATCTGGCCATGAGAAAGCAACCTAGATGTTTAATAGTAAAGATGCAATCCCTACCAGCAGGAGTTGATTCTAACATAACTGAGGCAGAAGGACAAAGTACTAATGGTGGAAGACAGACTTTTTGTGGAAAATGATTACTCCCTGTACACCAGACAGACAAGGAGTAAATGTCTTCCACTAATCAGGGAATGTCAAGAAGCAGGCATGAGAGACAAATTGCAGTACCCAGCTATCTTCAAAATATTTTTTTCCTGGAGAGAGAAAATCCATTTTTGATCCAGAGCATGCTAAGTAAGAAATACAAAATTTGTCTAACAAAAAGAAGTTGTGACGCAGGAGACTACTAGAACAAGCAGCAGCAGAAAGACCACAGAGACTGTGCCAGTGAAATCTTTTCCAGTGTTTCAATGGAAAATACTTGAGAGACAGAAAAAAGCTCAAGAGTCTACTAGAAGAATGGAAAGTATGTTGGAAATGAACCAGAGACTGGATATGGAAGACTGAGAAAAACTGGAATGAATCCAGCAACTTAAAAATTGACAAATTAATGTGAGATTACAGCACATTAATTATATTTGTGCAACATAACAGAACAAGAAAACCTGGAAATATTGCATTTTTTTATTTAAACTTGGAGAGGACTCTAAAACATATGCCCTACTTCTTGCCATTAATATTTGGACGAACACGGAGGAGAGGGGAAGAGGAGGGAGAGAGTTAACACAAAAAATTAACAGTAGTACTATAATGCATGATATGATTTGCATGCTATAAAGTTTTTCTCAGTTATTTGTAAGTGTAATGAGGATACTAAAGTATAGAAGTGTCCCAGTTTTCCCCTTTTCTTGCTCTTTGTTTAGTTTTAAGAAATGTGGGCACTGCAACATAAAAAAGAAGAAAGGTCTGATCAAAAGAGCATGAAACAATAAAACAATGTGCTTTTTCTCTTTTTTTGCAGTGGGTAGTGACTGAATTAAGGCTCTTGGCTTGGTCTACTAACAAATTTTAAGACAAAGCAAATAAAAAAATTGAATGTAATAAAAGCTATCGTCTAGCAAACAATTAATGCTTGTACAAGAAACTCTGTATCTGGTTCTCTTGTCTCCATGGAGACAATCTGATAAAAAGAATACTTTCTTTAAATGGCTAGGAGATGATGTTTTATGAAAGCATTCAAGTGTTTTCCCAATCTGGAAGAGCAATAAAGATGAAACAAAATCAGACGGCACTTAGAAGCACAGGCAGCAGCATGCATAACATTCCTTTTAGGTTAAGGACCAAAAGGTGGTGGTGCTGCGGTAGCGTTGTCGCCTCACAATAAGACGCTGTCCAGTTCGATTCTCCGCTAGAGCGTCTTCTGCGTGGAGACATGCGTGAATGGGCGTACCTTCTCTGAAGGTTGTGCGTCAGGCCTGGCAAGCCGGTACGTAAAAATCAACTGTCAATCATTAGCGGACCGGAGTTCCGCTGTGGCGACCCCTAACCGGGAAAAGCCGAAAGACACAAACAAACAAACCAAAGTAAGGGCTGTGTAACAAGACACCACAGAACAAAAAGAAAAAAATAATTAAATAAAAAACAGTTAAGCGCTTTCGTCCATAGACTTAAAACACATTTCAGTCCCAACTCTTTTAAAGGTCTAATCAAAAGTAAATTGTCCAATAATTTTACTTGATTAATCAAAACCTCAATTAATCAATAAGAAAAAGGTGCTTGTAAAATACAAAAAAAAAAAATTAAATTCAGTAGAAATCATAAGAAATTGCATTTCAAATCATCGGTCCTTAATTTACAGCTGTAAATCATGAATCAAAGTTGAAAAATCCCACACCTTTATTATTCTGTGGTGTCTAGTTACGGTACACAGCCTTTTCTTTCATTGTTTAGGTTGTGGCCACTTTTTGGTTTAGTGGTTTGATTTCCTTTTATGTTAACCCACGTATGTGAGTGTGGCTGGCTGTGATGGGGACAGTTGTTCCCATTAGGAGGGCAAAACTTCAATATTTGAAGATGTACATAGTTTTCACTTGTTAGTATTAATAGGTTTTAGGGGTGTATTGGAGTGTATTCGTTTTGTTTGGCTTTCAATAAGTTTTGTAAGATGTGACATAGGCTCAAACTGATATGATAGTAAACAGCTTTACAAAACTTCAACCTGCCAGACATAAGTGTGTGCATGTAACACAAAAGCTGGAACTTGATACTCTGCAAAAAAGCTATTACACGTAAAAGGTAGGAATAATAACTTTTTAACATAATGATGCTTTGTTTATTATCTTTAAATGTTAATGGTCTCACATATATATACAAAAAGAAAGAGCAGTGAACTTATATTACAAATGTACAGTGGAAATAGCTATGTTATGGGAGGCAGATTTGGAAAGAACTGAACATGTGAATTTGATAAAGAAAGGTTTTCAGGATGGTCATTCAGTGGAATACCTGGGACAAATGAAAAGAGGAGTACTTATGCTAATTGCAAGAGGAGCTCCAATAGTGATAGAAGAGGATAAAAAGGATGATGGTAAATTTGTAGTACTATGTAACTTACGTTCAAATGGGAATGACAACTGTGTAATAGTTGAACTTGCCAAGCATTAGTGGAATTAGACATTCAAAAAGCTGTCCGATATAATGAGTGGCGATAATAACTTCTTACCATAGTGGGTACACTAAATATATTATTTTGGAATGTGAATGACCAGAGAGAAAATAGCAATGCTACAGGAGACACACTTGGAAAGAAATGAGCATATTAATTTGATAAAGAAAGGATTTCAGGAGGGATATTTAGAAGTATATCAGAGATAAAGGAAATGTGGTTTATGTATACTAATTGCAAGAGGAGCTGCAGTAGTGATAGAAGAGAAAAAAGAAGGATACTAATGGTACATTTGTGGTAGCAGGAGCTATTGGCAAGGGAGGTGTGGAGTACACTGATATGCATTTATAGTCCACTTAAAGCTACTATAATGGAGCTTAAGAACAGTTTTGGAGAAATAATCAGCTTTCAGCAGGGTGTGTTACTAGTAGGTGGGACTGGAATTTGATTTGTAGCAGTGAAGATGTGTCTGGAGGGCCCAGAATGGAAAATATAACAAAGGAGGGTAGATTTTTGAAGAACTTTATGAAAATATTTTGCATGGAAGATGTGAAATCATTAGTAGGAGTTCATAGTGAATTTACATATTATTCGCAAGATACAAAAACTGGGCTAGGCTAGACAGAACTTCCATTTTGTAGGAACCTGCATTTAATTGAAAGTTTTGATACGCATGCAATAACTATTTTAGATCGGGTGCTAATATTAACTAAAATAAAAATGAGACACTAGCACTTTTCCCACCTATCTGTTGAAAAGAGAAGAATTTAAGGAATGGGTAGTGGAAATCTGGGAGTTATTAGAGAAGATAGACATTTTACTTAAACTATAGCTAGGAAGTGGGATAAAATTAAAGTGGAGTTTAAAAATAAGGTGGACATAATGGAGAGAGAGAAAGAGATGGTTAAGAAGTAACCAGAATCATTTGGAGGGACTGACAAATGTTAAAGTATTGCAGAATAGGGGGAATTTCACAGAACAAGAAGCAGAACAGTTGCAGAATGCTAAACAGAAGAAAAGGGATTACCTTGATAATATGCACAGGTTTATAGGATCATAGGAGGTTACTAAGCTTTTGGCCTCCTAAGGTCTGTACAAGCCTAGCCACATTATGCCCTTGTTCCCTTGTGTATTAAGATTTATAGCTTGGGAGTGAATCTAAGATCAACACTGATTGCCCATGTCCAAGGTGGACATAGGTGAAACCCCTGGTGTAAATTTAAAGTTTCCCATCCAATTGTCCATGTTATGCTTAAGTAAGGTCATTGAGGAGCTCTGTTTACATGATTTGGAAGTTTGTTCCAGAAGTGGCAACCTCTAGGAGACTCCTTTGTCTCTCCAGTATGTCATAGGTAGGTACTAGGCTGTCGGCCCTAGGGCCTATACAAGCCTAGCCAAAAAGGTACCCTGGCTTTCGCCACCCAAGAAAATTATTTTCCTGTGCCCCTGTTGAGCAGAGCCACAGAGGTGATCCCCGGGGTGAATTTCCTATTTCCCATCCAGTCATAAAGTTTTTTCTTGAAGAGTGCTAATGAGCTTTGTTTGGTATAGATAGGTAGTTTGTTCCAGAGTGTGTGAAGTCTCTGGGACAGGAATCTATCCCTCCAGTATGTTCTGTTTATTGTGGTGACAAGGTTTAGGTCCCTAGAGCGTGTAGCACAGAGGGATTGGGATTTCTTTAAGTGGAGCATGTCCAACAGCTCTGGGTTTGACATAGCTTTATATGTTAGGCAGAGATCGCCTCTGAGTAGGCGATATGTGACAGAGTAGAGCTGGTGTTTTTTGAGATGTTCTGCATAGGGCATCTGTTTGAGGCCGGTAATCCTCTTTGTGGGGTATTTCTGCTGCCTTTCCAGTTATTGTAGATGTCATGTTAATGTTGCAGGCTAGGGTAACATCCCAAGAGCATCGCAGGCTAGGGTAAGATCCCAAGAGCAAGTGAATCTTGTCCCATTGGATTTGTGGATGTGCAGCAGTTTTATCAAGGCAGGGTCTGAGACTGCTCTGTAGGCCAGGCACAAGTCACCTCTAAGCAGTCTATATGATACTGAATAAAGTGATAGGGCCTTCAGTCTGTTTGTGTAGGTTATGTATTGTAGGCCCTGAATTTTCTTGGTTAGAAACCTCTGAGGTCTCTCCAATTGTTGTAGATGTCTGGTGAGGTACATACAGAAGGGGGCATTGTACTCTATTGGTATGATGAGAGCCAAGTACAGGGGACTTATAACCTCCTTAACTTTGGATGCTATACCCTTGCTTATGAGGTGTGCAATGTAGAAGGCCTTCCTTACTACTGTGGTAGTGATAACTATCTGAAAGGTTTTAATAGTATTTTAAATGGAGAGGAAGCACCAACATCCTAGAAGAAAGCTGTGGTGGCTGTAATACCTAAAGACTGTAAAGACCTAGCTTCATATAGTTCCATTTCAATTTTAAACCATGATTATAAAATGCTTATGTCTGATAGCAAAAAGAATAGCAAAGGTGTTGCCAAAAGTGATAGATATGAATCAATGCGGTTTTATGGAGGGGAGGCAAACATTTGACAACATTAGTAAACAAAAATGATCCAGAGGGAAGCAGAATGTAAGAAAATACACTGCTGTTAGTTGGTCTTGATGCAGAGAAAGCATTCTGTAGAGTAAGTTGGGATTTTATGAGTAGGGCAGTGGAAGCGTTTTGCATTCCCTGATGCAGTGAATAAGGTTAATTAGAAGGATTTATGAAGGACTGGAGTGAGAGGACTCCTCTATATTAAAAAATGTAGAGTGCAAATAGCTATGTTACAGGAGACACATTTGGAAAGAACTGGACATGTGAATTTGATGACCGTTATTCAGTGGAATACTTGGGGCAAAGGAAAAGAGGAGTGCTTGTACTAATTGCAAGAGGAGCTCCAATAGTGGTAGAAGAGGATAAAAAGGATAATGGTAGATTTGTAGTAGTACAGGGCTACTGGCAAGGGAGCAGGATTAAAATGGTATGTATTTATAATTCCACCTAAAACTGCTATAGTGGAACTTGAAAAAATTCTGGGAGAAATAATCAGCTTTCAGCAGGGAATATTACTTATAGGAAGGGACTGGAATTTGGTTTGCAACAGTGAAGATATGTCTGAGGGCTCAGAGGGGAAAATATAGCAAAGGATGGTAAATTTTTAAAGAAATTTATGAAAATATTTGGCATGGAAGGTATGAATTCAGACGTAGGAGTTCGGAGTGTTGCATATTCACCAATATACAAAAACTGGGCTAGGCTATACAGAACTTGCAATTAAATGCACATGTTCCTGCGAAATGTAAGATATTCTTCATGTTTCACTGTTGCAGTCATCACCTGTGGTTTATCCCTGCTGTGGTAGCCCTCAAGTCGGCCCGAATACCAGAGTCCATGCTTTTTTGCGTCACCTGCAGTCGCCTGTAGTCTGATGTAAGGTCGTCAATGCTATAAAGCATGGCAGCCGACATCATTACATTAGTCTTTATTGCAGTGGAGCCTGTAGCAGAAGCAGTTCACATGATTGCCAGTTGGTCTCTACCAGAAGTTGAATTTTCAGCTGAAAACATCTAAAGCTAAGTACCCCGTTGGGGATCCTTTTTTCTTGCACTAACTGATGTCCAAAAGAGTTAACAATTGTCTCGCCTGTGGAAAGCAGATCCCACACAGAG
Organism: Protopterus annectens; assembly: GCF_019279795.1. Classification (NCBI taxonomy): domain Eukaryota; kingdom Metazoa; phylum Chordata; order Ceratodontiformes; family Protopteridae; genus Protopterus; species Protopterus annectens. The sequence goes on along the minus strand of NC_056725.1, from coordinate 1,484,934,719 downwards.
ACTTTCATTCTTATTGCGTCATTTGTTTAGGCCCAGACTATGACGTCACCCATTGCCGGTTCTGTGCCCTCTTTAATGTGAGAAACATTCGCTGTAGAGCTCTTTTTGTAGAATGTTAATTTTGTGTTCCGTCTTCGCATTCCAATATGGCGTCCATCAGCCAACAATCTGTGAACATTTCGAAAAAATGTAGCGATAGAGACAGACCATACAAGGCTAAGCCTTCTGATAACGCTACCTCTAAGCAAGTCGTGCATTCTCCGGAATTCAGTGAGGTGCTTCCACAGTCCCTGATGCCTGATTGTATATCTACGTAGGCCTGTACCGAGACCCTTTTGAAGTCCGGTATGCCGCAGAAATTTTCTTCATGTTCCGAGCCTTTGGCTGTCTCTGCCTTGGTTGGGTTCGGAGCTGTGTTGCAGGCACCGGCTTCTGAACAGACCTTTCACACTACCAAATCTAGACAAAAACAGACATCTTCCGAGTACTGTTTCTCACAGACCAATGGATTCTCTCAGGCCTAGACACCAGGCCATTCCTAGGAAATTTGCTTCTAGCCACCATCTTGGTACTGCTCCACTGCCCCAAGCACAAATGCTGAAAATGGCAGAGGATCTCCCTTATCTGGGGTAGTCAGGCCACAACTTCTAAAAGGGTAAGGCACCCTTCTCCAGAAATTGACAGAATAAGATTCTGAGGAATCTGATAATTCTGTTTTTAAAGAGGAACAGCATCCCTTAACTGCTTATGAGGAGTCAGATGCAGTGGAATCCATCCCTTCTGCCTACCCTCCAGTGGATCTTTCCTTTGGGGGAACCCTTCACTCCCTCAGGGAACATTTCCAATGGGAATCTCAGGACTTCCCACAGTCTAAGAAAAGACTTGCTGATCTTCTGGACCTGGACCTGCCCGAGCACAGACCCCTGACTGTCACCCCTATTTTAGAAGTGGTGGATGATGTTTTCCATGAATTCAGCTTAGCCCCTGACACCCTCCCTCCAGCTCCCAGTAAACCTGACGGGTACTAGAGTACTGGATTTTCACAAATACCTGTACAGAAATCCTGCTTCAGACCCAGAGGTCATTACACAGGGACCTAAAGGAGTTAAGACTAGTTCTGCCAATAATCCTCTTCCTTCTGACAAGGACTCCAGAGCTCTGGACAGATAGGATACAAAAGTATACACCTCTGCAACCTTAGCTATCAGAGCACTCCGTTGTCAGTTCCATATGTTAAAATAGCAACAACACACTTTTGGAACAATTAAAACGGAAAATTGCTACCTTTCCTGACTGTGCCAATTCAAGAGTTAGCAGATTTACTGCACTCTGCTTGTCAAGTGGCCAAACACTCATTTTCACAAGCCTCTAGCAATGCAGCAGTGACTGGATATGTTATTAGGAGACATGCATGGCTGAATGAACAACCTCTTCCTGATCATGTCAAGTCTAAACTTATTGATGCATCCCTAGATAAGGAGTGCTTGTTTGGGAAAAACAGAAGAGGTGCTTAAAAAGATGGAAGACAATGCAAAGTCTATGCAAACAGTAAAATATTTTTTCAGGTTCAGCCTCCCAGGGTCAGCATGGACTTTCCCTCTAAGCACTGGGCCTTCCCTGCACCTAGCAGACAGGACCAAGGTAAGCCCTGCAGGGACAGACCATCCAGGCTCCTATTACAGGGCCAGAAGAGAAGCAAACAATGGACCATTTCCATCTCTAAGGCAGGGAGTTCTAAGCCAACCTTCTATGGAAAACACTCACAATGACTCCCCCTCTGCCCTCCCTTCACTCATCAGAAACTAAAAGGAAGGCTCTCCCTCTTCAAAGACAATTGGCTTTCTGTAACAAAGGACCAATGGGTCTTAAAGATCATTTTTCAGGGATACAAATTCTCTTTCAGCGAACTCCCAATTCCAAGAGGGTACCCAGACTTACCTCCAAATTAGAGGGCAGAGGCAATGAAACTGGTACAAACTCTCATATCCCAGGGGGCAGTAGAACCTGTTCCCTCAGATCAAACAGGCAAAGGATTTTATTCCAGACTGTTCCTTGTTCCCAGAAAAGAGGGCACTTGGTGCACTATCCTGGATCTATCCATTCTGAACACCTCCCTGGTGGTCCCCAGATTCAAAATGCTAACTTTGCAGCAGCTGCTGTCTATGCTAACAAAAATTGCCTGGCTAGTGACCCTAGACTTAAAAGATGCCTACCTCCACATCCCCATCAGGGAATCATGCAGGAAATTCCTGCAGTTCAGAGCAGGCTCACAACACTTTCAATTCTCTGCTCTTGACCCCGGCCATAGCATTCTGCAGACAAAGAAGTATACAGATTTGCCCTTACCTGGATGACTGCTTCATTCCGGCAGACTGCAAAGAAAAGCTGCTCCAAGACCTCTTTGTCATATAATGCCTAACTTCCCCTAGGGTTCACCATCAACAAGAAAAAATCAAAGCAAAACCCCACCAGGAAGATCATTTTCTTGGGAGCTCTGATAGACACAGCATCCCAAATGGCCTTCCTATCCCCAGAAAAGCAGAGCTTCCTACCTTTCTACTTTACCCAGCTGGCTTCCAGAAGTCACCTCACCACAAGGAATTTCCTGCAAGCCCTGGGATACATGGCATCTTGCATCCTTCTCATTCCTCTGGCCAAGCTTCACATGAGAAAACTTCAGTGGTATCTAAAGAACCCTTGGTGCCAGCACTCTTAGTCCTTGGAGACCTCTCTCCCTCTGATCCCATGTATAAGGGACGAGTTTCTCTGGTGGACAGAGGCATGTACCAGGAACAAGGGTCTTCCCTTCTTCCTCCGCCCTACCAGCCAGACCATCACCACCGACACCTCAGACATTGCTTGGAGCACTCACCTAGCAGGCAGGTGCACCCAAGGTCTTTGGGATGCCCAGCAGCTTCACTTGCACATCAATCGGAAAGAAATTATGGCAGTACAAAAGGCCCTGACATCTTTCAAACCCCATCTCAGGCCGGGGGTGGTTCTTATAAAAAACAAGACAACACAGTAATGTGGTATAGCAACAAATGGGGGGGGGGACCCAATCTTACCCCCTGTGCAGATTAGCCATGAACCTCTTGCTTACAGCCACCTCCATGGGTCTACACCTAATTGCCCAATACCTACCAGGGGTCAACAACACCCTGGCAGACCTCCTAAGCAGAAACTTACTGAACCCCCACGAATGGCAGCTTCACAGGGAAGTCTTTTTGCAAATCACTCAGGAGTGGGGGACTCTGGAAGTGGATCTCTTTGCCTCGCACCTCAACCACCAGCTGTAAAATTTCTGTACCAGGGAGCATCACCTTCTAGTATGGAAGGTGGATGCCTTGATCTTCCCCTGGAACTCCCTCTGTGTATGCTTTCCCTTCTCTGCCCCTTATTCCCAAGGTATTGATCAAAATAAGGGAGGAGAGACCAAAGGACATCCTTATTGTTCCAGATTGTCCCAGACAGCATTGGTAGCCCTTACTGCGCAGCCTGACTGTGCAGTCCCCAAGCAGCCTCCCCTGATCTCAGACCTCTTGATACAGGGGAGGGGGAAGATACTGCACCCAAACTTAGACTCCCAGTCTTTCAGCATGGCTTATACCTTAAAAGCTAACAAAGGAGTCCCTGTTAAGTAAACAGATCCTAGACATCATCACAGAGGCCAGAAGGCTCAGACCACAGAAAATCGTACGCAGGGAAATGGAAAGGATTCTGCTCCTGGAACCACTCCAAAAGGGCCAGTACCTCCCATCCTTCCATCCCTCTTATCTTGGATTACCTAGCCAAGTTGCTCAATAGTGGCCTGTCTTTCTCCTCTATTAAAATCTATGCTTTGGCCATTTCTGCCCATTACGATTCAGACCCACCCCTCTTCTCTCATTCTTCGATTAAGCAATTCCTCAGAGGGGATTCTAATATCAGACCTCCCAGAAGGCCTCCCATGCCATCCTGGGACCTGACATATGTTCTAGAAAAACTAACTTTGCCTCCTTTTGAACCTGCTGCTTCTGCAAAATTGAAATACCTCTCCTGGAAGACTGCCTTCCTACTAGCTGTCACCTCAGTCAGAAGGGTATCAGAACTTCAGGCCCTCATGGTTGTTGAACCCTTCATCATTTTCCATGCAGACAGGGTCTCCCTGAAGACTAGCCTTTCTTTATTCCCAAGGTGGTATCTGATGTGACCCTCAACCAGGCTGTACACCTACCCACCTTCTTTCCCAACCCTCAAAACAAGGGGAAAAGAATTCTACCCTCGCTTGATGTGCACAGACAACTCGGATACTATCTGGACCGTACTAAACCTTTCAGAGAAACAGACCAACTACTTGTCAGCTTTGCCCCTGGGGCAGAGGGTAAGCCCATTTCCAAACAAACTATTTTCAAATGCATATCACACTGTATCCATTTTTGCTGCAGACTACATGGGAAGCCCCCCCCCCCTAAGTCTTATTCCCAAGGTATTGATCAAAATAAGGGAGGAGAGACCAAAGGACATCCTTATTGTTCCAGATTGTCCCAGACAGCATTGGTAGCCCTTACTCCGCAGTCTAGCCATACCCATTCCACTAGGGCAGCCTCCACTTCCACAGCTTCCTCAGAGGAATCCCCACCAGGGACATCTTGGAAGCTGTCCATACCTTTACAAAGCATTACTACCTACTTTTTTTTTCTAAGTCTAAGGCAGGTTTTGCCTCTGCAGTTCTGCAGGGCCTGCTGACCCATGCCTAGGAATCTAACCTTTCCTTCCATCCCTCTCCTCAGCTTTGGGGATCCTCCCACAGGTGATGGCAACAGTGAAACATGAAGAACACAGTACAGTTGTGTACACTTACCATAAATGTAGATATTCGAATGTATTCACTGTTGCAGTCCTGGATGTTCTTCATGTTTCACTGTTGCAGTCATTACATTTGGGTAATCTGCTGGCAGGTTGCCCTCAGTCGGCCTGAATTCCAAAGTCTTGGGGTTCTGCGTCGGTTGCTGTCTCCTCTTCCATGGCGTCAGGTCATCAGGGTTATAAAACATGCAGCCGACACCATTTTCTCCAGTCTTTCTTGCCACGTAGTGTCTGAAGCAGAAGCATTTTGCAAGTACCGGTCAGCCAACTACTGAAATATTCGAATTTGAGTTTTAGAACTGAAGTCTTCACTAAAGCCAAGTACCCCGTTGGGGAAACTTTTTTCTTGCTTTTTACCGATGTCAGAAAAAGTTAATAATTGTATTACTTGTGGAAAGCAAATACCTCATAAGGATTTCCATTTATACTATATTCCTTTCCTAGGCCCTGATCACAACGTGCCTGGCTCTCAGTTTTGTGCTAGATTTAACCAACGCACTATTAAGCGTCGGTATATTTTTGCATCAAAGTATTTTGGAAACAGATTTAACTACCCAGAAATGTCATCGGATAGCAAACAGACTACCGGAGTACATAAACGCAAAGAAAAGGACAGAGAATGGCAGTGGAGATCCAAAACCGACGACAAAGCTTCTCCTAAGCCAGTCGCCTGTTCGCCAGTACTCAGTGAGGCGCTTTCGCAGCCCCTGATACCCACTACCTTCGAGTTGCAGGCCTCTACCGACATCCATGTGGAGTCCGGCATGCCGCAAGATACTCAAGGTATTGGACCGACGGATGTGTCTCCCTCGGATAGGTCCGGAGCCGCTGAGCAGGCACTGGCTTCTGAGGGTGTATTCAGACCTCAACATTTGTATATCAAACTGATGACAGCTGCAAAGCCAAAGACAAAAGCAACCTCTAAAACTAAAAAAAACAACACATGAGCCACGTGCACAGGCCTCTAAACAGCTGATCAAAATGGCTGAGACCTTATTACCTTGATCAGGGTTACCCATCCCCCTCCTGATAAGAGGCCTAGGCAAGACACTGATTATGAATCTTCAGATCAGGTTTCTATTTCTTCTGATTCCTCTTCTATCAGGAATTATCTATATCTCCCTATGAGAATTCTGATGCTGAGGAGTCTATTCCATCTGCATCTCCTCCTGAGGATTATTCATTTGGAGAAACCTTGCATACTTTGAGGGAGCATTTTCACTGGGAGAGTCAAGACTTCTCAGAATCAAAAAAGAGGCTCAGAGATTTCCTTCTTCTCCCTCAGCACAGGCGTTTAGCAGTTCCCACTATGTTAGACATTGTGGATGATGCGTTTTCGGAGTCAGGCTTATCCCCTGACTCCTTACCTCCAACTCCCAGTATGCATGACAGATATTACAGGGTCCCGGACCCACATAAATTTTTTATTTAGAAACCCTGCTGCTGATCCTGAAACTATTTCACAGGGTCCAAAGGGAGTCAAGGCCTCAACAGCAAAAATTCCTACCCCCTCTGACAGAGATTCAAGGGCACTGGACAGATGGGGAAAAAAGGTTTATACATCTGCAACCTTGGCAATCAGGGCCTTAAACTGTCAATTTCATATGCTTAAGTACCAACAACATGTTATGGGATTGCTGAAACAGAAAATGATGTTGATTTCAGAATGTGCAGAAAATAAAGAATTGCAGGAATTATTGCATGCAGCTGAACAAGTTGGAAAGCATACTTTGCAATGTGTTTTTTGATTCCTTAGAGCCCTCCTGCAGGGCCGCAGTTACTGGATCTGTGATTAGGAGGTGCCAGGATAAAGGAACAAAATTTACTTGATCATGTTAAAGCTAAATTACTAGATGCACCTTTACAGCATGATTCTCTGTTTGGTATTAAGGCAGAAGAGATTTTAAAGAAAATGGAAGACAAAGCTAAGTCTATGCAAACCGTTAAAGACTTATTACAAGTGCAGCCACCAAGATTCAGTAGACACTGGCTTACCAAAAATTGGTCCTTTCCTGTGTCAGACAGAGCTCAAAGGGGCAAATCCAGATGCCCTAAGGGTTCCAGATGCCAGGCACAAGATTCATGCAGGTCAAAGCAATGGGGCGCCTCCATTGCTTTGACCTGTATGAATCTTGCACCTGGCAATGGGGCGCAAGATTCATACAGGTCAAAGCAATGGGGCACCTCCACCTCCAAATCTGGAGGAGATAAAGCGCAAACCTACAGAAAGCAATCCCAATGACTTCCCTCTGCCTTCACCAAGCACTTATCTTTTGGCAGCACCCATAGGGGGAAAATTAGCACTTTTTGCTCAAAAGTGGCAGTTAATAACCCAGGACAAGTGGGTACTAAACATCGTATCACAGGGATACAGATTCTATTTCCACACTCTGCCAATGGCAAATGGTTGGCCAGATCTGCCAAAAAAATCAATAGGCAGAGGCACAGAAACAGGTTATGTCCCTCATGGATATGGAGGCCATTCAGACAGTACCAGAACAGGAAAAAGGACAAGGTTTTTACTCAAGACTGTTCTTGGTACCCAGAAAGGACAAGGCCTGGCGGCCAGTACTGGATTTATCAATTTTGAACACATACCTGCACATCCCAAAATTCAAAATGCTGACTTTGCAGCAGCTTCTGCCCATGCTGGGCTGGTGACTTTAGACCTAAAAGAGGCATACCTGCATGTCCCAATAAGACAATCGTGCAGAAGATACCTCAGATTCAAGGCTGGCTTAATGCATTACCAATTCTCTGCACTGCCCTTTGACTTATCTACTGCGCCCATGTTCTAGTGCCTGGCACCAGTAATTGCATTTTGCAGACAAAGAAGTATACAGATATATCCTTACTTGGACGACTGTCTCATTCAAGCAGAGAACAAGGACACTCTTCTTCGACATCTGGCATTTGTGAAAAGGCTTCTAACATGCCTAGGGTACACAATAAACGAAAAGAAATCACAACTGGTACCCTCTCAAAAGATAACATTCCTGGGTGCAAGCTTGAATACAACTGCCCAGATGGCTTACCTCACACCAGACAAGCAAAGGCAACTGGCTACTTACTTCAAACTGATGGCAACAAAAACCCAGTCTTCTGCAAGACAAATTCTGCAGGCTCTGGGCTTAATGGCATCCTGCATACTACTGATTCAATATGCAAGACTGCATACGAGGAAACTTTAATGGTACCTAAAAAGTTTATGGAGTCAACATTCTCAGTCTGGAAACAATGATTCCTCTCATTCCCTGCCTGCAACAGGAGTTTCTGTGGTGGGCAAAGGCATGTCACCAAAATATGGGAAGGCCATTCACTCTACCCCCTGCCAGCCAAACCATGACAACAGATGCATCAGATTATGCCTAGGGGACCCACATGGCAGGAAGATGCATTCAGGGCATATGATCACCAAAACAAATGCGTCTGCATATCAACCAGAAACATATGCTAGCTGTTCAAAATGCCCTAACAGCCTTCAAGGACTTACTACATCCAGGACGGACAACACCACAGTCATGTGGTATATAAACAAGCAAGGGGCCACACACTCATACCCCCTCTGCAGATTAACCATGGCACTGCGGAACACAGCTTTGACCTACCAAATACATATTCAAGCTCAATTCCTGCCAGGAAAACAAAACACTCTGGCAGACGATTTAAGCAGAAACCTTATGGACCCTCACGAGTGGAAACTAAATCCACAAGTCTTCAGCATGATAACAGAGAAATGGGGGGAGCCCAGACATAGATCTATTTGCCTCTCCTCAAAATTATCAATTGAAAAGATTCTGCACAATGACTTATCACAGACAAGCATGGAAAGTGGACGCCCTATCCTTCAGTTGGAAAAACCTATCAATCAGTTTACGCCTTTCCTCCTCTGCCTCTTCTCCCAAAGGTCCTCCTAAAAGTCAGACAAGAGAAACCAAAGATAATTGCCCCGGACTGGCCCCACCAATACTGCTACCCAATCCTAAGGAACTTGTCTCAATACCCAGCTTGGACCTTGCCTGAAACACCACACCTACTGTCCCTGCAAAACAATCGGATCCTGCACAATCAGCTACAGACTCTGAACCTGGCAGTATGGCTGATCATATAGTTATATAAACAACACCTCTCAGTAAAGCTGTGATGGATGTCATTTTGGAAGCCAGAAGGCCTAGTACTAAAAAATATTATGCTGACAAATGGAAGAGATTCTGTGCTTGTAATAAAGCACAAGGAACTGATACAGCAGAACCAAATATTCCTCAGATATTGCAATACTTAACAGAGATGCTTGGCAAAGGCCTATCTTTCTCATCAATTAAAATCCATGCCTCTGCCATTTTGGCTCATTACAATACAGAGCCACCAATCTTTTCTCATCCTTTATTAAAGCAATATCTTAGAGGAGCCAAAATTTAAGGCCTCCTAGAAGATCACCATTGCCTGCATGGGACCTCAATTATGTGTTGGAAAAGCTCACTCTGCCTCCATTTGAACCAGCTGCTACTGCTGATATAAAGCTCTTATCATGGAAAAAAGCTCTGCTACTGGCAATTACTTCAGCAAGAAGAGTTTCAGAGCTACAGGCCCTCATGGCTATAGAGCCTTTTATCATATTTTCCCCAGACTGGGTATCTCTGAGGACAAATCCTACTTTTATGCCTAAGGTGGTTTCCAGTGTGGCTCTTGACCAAATAATACATCTGCCAACCTTTTATCCTAATCTGCAGAACAAGGGTGAGAGAATTCTGCATTCCTTGGACGTACACAGACAACTAAGGTTCTACTTAACCTGGACTAAAGCTCTAAGAAAAACTGAGCAATTACTAGTGACATATGCTGCAGGATAAGAGGGCAAGGCTATTTCAAAGCAGTCAAAGTGTATAAGCCACTTCATTTGTTTCTGCTACTTACACCATGGTAAACCTGTGCCCAAGGGCATTAGGTCTCATTCCACCAGAGCTGCAGTTACTTCAGCAGCCTTTCTAAGGGGAGTACCAACCAAAGACATTCTAGAGGCTGCTACTTGGGAGTTCTGTTCACACCTTTACAAAGCATTATCATTAGCCTATTTACTCTAAATCCAGAGCAGGCTTTGCCACTGCAGTTCTGCAGGGCCTTATAGCCGCTCCTAATGCTGTTTAGCTCCAGCCCCCCAACCATAGCTTTGGGATTCTACCCAAATGTAATGACTGCAACAGTGAAACACGAAGAACATAGTACAGTTGTGTACACTTACCATAAATATAGATGTTCAAGTGTATTCACTGTTGCAGTCCAGGTTACCCTCCCGCCATCCCCCTGTCATTCTGGAGTTTATCTTTCCTTCTCCATCTTCTACAACCTATGTGTTGTATTTGCTTGTAGGTGTAGATAAAGTTTATATTGATGCATGTGTATGTGTAGATATATATATATATATATATATATATATATATATATATATATATATATATATATACATTTTTTTATATACCTTTTTGGGGGCACTTGACATTGGGGGCAAGAAAAACTAAAGAAAATGGCATCAGCTGCATGTTTTATACCCTTGACGACCTGACGTCATGGAAGAGGAGACAGCAACTGAAGCAGGACCCAAGACTTTGGAATTCAGGCTGACTGAAGGGCAACCTGCCAGCAGATTACCCAAATGTAATGACTGTAACAGTGAATACACTCTAACATCTACATTTATGGTAAGTGTACACAACTGTACTTTTCCCTCCCTCCATTCTCCATATAGCATCTTCCCCTAGGGGGATGTAATCTTCACATGGTGGCTTTTAACAACCAGGACCACTTTTCCTTATTTCCTTGTGTTTCTGATGGGTTAGGGCAAGAAAAACTGATGTAATGGCATTGGCTGCCTTGCTTTATAGCACTGACGACCTGACGTCAAACTACAGGTGACTGCAGCTGATGCAAAAAAACATTGACTCTGGTATTTGGGCCAGCCGAGGGCTACTACAGCAGGGGTAACCCACAGGTGATGACTGCAACAGTGAATACACTCTAACATCTACATTTAAGGTAAGTGTACACAACTATACTTTTTTGATATGCATTCAGTAACTATTTAAGATCATGCACCAATAATAACTAAAATAAAAACAGAGTAAGAGTAATGAAATAAAAATGAGACACTGGCACTTTCCCACCTATCTGTTGAAAAAGAAGAATTTAAGGAATGGATAGTGGAAATTATTCGGGAGTTATCAGAGAAGATAGAAATTTCTTCTAAAAATGTAGCTAGGGAGTGGGATAAAATTAAAGTAGAGTTTAAAACTAAGGTGGAAGTAAAAGAAAAAGAGATATGTTTAAGAAGTAACAAGAATTATTTAGAGGGACTGACAAATGTTAAAGTATTGCAGAATATAGGGAATCTCACAGAACAAGAAGAGGAGCAACTGCACAATAAGGAGTTACCTCTAATATGCATGAGTTTAGAAAGATTGCTGTTAAGCAACTGCATTGATAACTCCACAACACAAAAACTTTTAGGACAATGTCCAAAGCAACACAAAGTAACTTTGTCACCAAGCTTTGGGAGCCTATATTAAGGAAGAAAGGAAGATCAGATCTCCTCCAAAAAAAGGAAGCCAGTCTGGTGGTCCCCTGCCATAAACAAACTTTACAACAAAAGGAAGAAACTGTTGCAGAAAATAGGAAAATCCCAGGATGCAAAAACTCCCTCACCAGCATCAGTAAGAGGCTGAGATCCCTCATAAAATCCTCCAAAGCTAGTTATGAAAATCAAATTGCCAAATATTCCAAAGGCAATCACAAGACATTCTATAACTATGTCAAGAATCTAAATGGCAAAGCTCATATCAGCTCTGAGCTACAACAGAATGCCATTAAATATACTGATCCCAAGGATATTGCCAATATCCTGGCAGATCAATTCAGTGCCAACTTCACCCCCCTGTCACCCCCTAAACAGCCCATCTCATTACCAGAAGATTGCCAAATTCCGGTACTCACGGCCACACAGGTAAAAAAAAACACTTTCCAAAGCTAAGAATACAGCATCCATGGGACCAGATGACATCCCAGTCTGTGTATTACATGAACTACAAAATGAACTGGCACATCACCTAAGTGTCATGTTTAATCATAGCCTCACCTCAGGCTTCATGCCCACTGAGTGGCGTACAGCTGCAGTTATCCCACTCCACAAGGGGGGATCCACCTTGGATCTCACGAACTACCGCCCCATTAGTCTGACGAACCTGATCTGCAAGGCCATGGAACGTATTATCATGGAACTTATAAACAAAGACATTGTCAACCTTCAAACACTGAACCCCACCCAGTTTGGGATCATGAAGGGACAATCTTGTCTCCTGAACCTGACTGACTTCTTCAAATCCATCTCCAGAGCCGTGGATGAGGGTAAGGCGGTCCACACAGCCTATCTGGACCTTGCCAAGGCCTTTGACACCTTCCCCGACTTTGGAATCATAGATAGAGTTGCTAAGCTGGGCATTAATCCCTACGTCACTCGTTGCCAACTAGCTTACTGACAGAACCCACACTGTAAAGGTAGCTGACTCCAAATCCAGCTCCAGACAAGTGATAAGTGGAGTACCTCCAGGTTCAGTCCTGGGACCGCTCTTGTTTGGCAACTATTTCTCTGAAGTACAGGCGAACACTAAGGGACTCTGGCTAACAAAGTTCGCAGATGACTGCAAACTGGGAGCCATTATTGAATCCCCAAATTATGTGGATATTCTACAAAAGGGCCTTACAGAAGCAGATGCTTGGTGCCAGAGCCATGGGCTCAAGTTCAATGCCAAGAAATGTATAGTTATCCCCTTTGGGAAAAAACATGTACCCATGAATTACCACATAGGTGGCAGTACACTAAACACCGAAAGTGTGATAAGAGACTTAGGGACACAGGTGGACAGTGGTCTCGCCTTTGATAACCACATCGCTACAACAGTCAGGAAATCCTCCCATGTGGCACACCTCATCACCAAGGGCTTTTCATCCAGAAAAAAGGAGGTCATTGTCCCACTGTACTCATCTCTCATTAGACCCATTATAGAATACAATGCCCCGTTTGGTATGTACCTCTCAAGACATCTGCAACAACTGGAAAGGCCGCAGAAATACCTCACTAAAAGAAGCACAGGACTAAGGCAGATGCCCTATGCTGATGGCCGTAAAAAGCTTCAGCTATACTCTTGTCGCATATCGTCTACTCAAAGGCGATCTCTGCTTAACATACAAGGCCATGTCAAACCCAGAGCTATTGGACATGCTACACTTAAAGAAATCCCAATCCCTCAGAGCCACATGCTCCAGGGATCTAAACCTTGTCATCACAATAAACAAAACATGCTGGAGGGATAGGTTCCTGACCCAGAGACTCCCCAGACTCTGGAATAGACTTACCCATACATGTCAAGCAGAGCGCCTCTTTAGTCTTCTTCAAAAGGAACCTTGATGATTGGATGGGAGAAAGGAAATTCACCCTGGGGATCACGTTAATTGCCCTGCTAGACAGGGGTCCAGGGAAGTAAATAGCATGGGAAGAAGTAGCCAGGGAATTGTTATGGCTAGGCTTGTATAGGCACTAGGGCCGGTAGCCTAGTACCAACCTATGAACCTGTAGAGGTATTTGAAATACTTCAAAAATTTTGTGAAACTCAATATAAAGCAGAGAAATATGAAAATCAAAGGTAGAAATGAAAGTGTTTATGGAAGAATTAAATATGCCAAGATTAGAGGAAGATGGAGACTAAGTTTCTGACAGGATAGGAGGAGATGAGATAAAAATGGTGATGTATAGCCAATCCACAGGAAAGTCCCAAGGAACAGATAGTATTCCTGTGGAAGTTTGGAAGCTAGGAGGGAAAAAACTGAAAGATCTGGAAGGTTTTGTTTAACAGTACTTTAAGAGGAGGAGAAGTACCAACATCTTGTAAGTAAGCAGTGGTGGCTGTAATACCTTAAAAAAGGTAAAAAAACCCTCACATCCAGCTTCATGCAGGCCCATTTCAATCCTAAAATATGCCTATAAAGTGATTGCCATTATAAACAAAGGTGATACCAAAATTGATATGGATCAGTGTGTTTTTGTGGATGGGAGGCAAACATTTGACAACATTAATAGAACATCCAAAGGGAAGCAGAATGTAAGAAAGTACTTTTGCTGGTGGGTTTTGATGCAAAGAAAGCATTTGACAGAATAAGCTGGGAGTTTATGAGCAGTGCAGTAGAAGTATTTGCATTCCCTGGTAAAATTATAAGGTTGATTAGGAGGATATATGAGGGATCAGAGGTGAACATTAAGGTGGATTGATTCCTCTCTGATGATCTCTGTTTCAGTAGAGGAACCATGTAGGGGTGTCCTCTTTTCCCTTTGTTTGCTTTATATCTACAGCTATTGTAAAGAAAATAAGGTTAGGTGGATTGATTCCTCTCTGATGATCTCTGTTTCAGTAGAGGAACCATGTAGGGGTGTCCTCTTTTCCCTGTGTTTGCTTTATATCTACAGCTATTGTAAAGAAAATAAGGTACTTAAATGCAAAGATATAATTGGTATGGTGATCAAGGAAATTTAACTTTATTTGCAGATCTTATTTTGTACTTTATGAATCCAGAAAAGGACATGTTAATGTCGGTGAACACTGAGATGGGTTCATGTCTTTTTGTGATATAAAATTAATGAAAAAGACACAAAGGCTATAGCTATAAATTATGTACCCACACATGCATTGATTCAGCAGTACAAATATTTATGGGGACACATTAAAATTAAGTATTTAGGAGTATGGAAAATATAAAAACTGGAAGCTCTTGTTTATGCATACGTAAGATGCAAGCAGTGAAAATAGTTTGTGTCTCTAATTTTATGTAGGTGCTGACATATTTTTACCAATCGGATGAGAAGCTGTGGGCAGTAATAGATTTGAGGGAATTTGTTAGAGGGGAAGAGGGCAAGAGTTAAGTGGGTTAAATTGGTCCTTCCAATAGAATAAAGGGGTTTAAGATTAGCTCTAAAATATCCATTCAAATCAAATACTTAGTTAAGGCTGATATAACATAACATAAGCTGAAGGCTACAATTCAAAATGGAAAGGGATAATCATGAAGCAGAGGGACGTTCAAGAAATAGTGAGATTTTGCATGCAGATCCTTAAGGAGACTAATAAGCATTCAGAACAGTTTATTCATAAAGTAGCAGAAACTGTTCTAAGAGCTAAGCCAATTTGAGAATAGAGAAATGAAATTTTGTCAATAGAGATGACTGCAAGTAGGGATATAGAAAATAGGCAAGAGGGGGCTGGAACTTATTGGAGAAAACTGGAAAAAGAAACAAGGTATTCGGTGAAAATAGAGACAAAGTTAATAGAGTGGAATGAGTCCAAGAAGATTTTAGGACTGCAGGCTAAAGACTACCTTTACTTTCAGGGAATCGTAATATAGGCAAAGAGAAAGGGATATGAGAATATTACATGAAAGACCTGTTCTAGTAGAGTTTTTAGTTGAATATAGAACAGAAGCTGCTGTTGAAAAGGGATAATTAGTAGGGCTTATAAAATATTGCATGATTACTATAAGACTTGGTCAGGAGGTTAGAAGAGATTTTGAAGAGACTAGAAAATGTATTTTCAAGAGAACATTGGGAGGATATATATATGGCTCCCAGGTATACAACAAATCCAGAAGGTTTAGGATCTTTTTCCTGGAAGTGTTTGTAAAGGTATTGTACCTCAAGCAGACTTCAAAGAATTTTTCCTCCAGTAGATAACAAATGTTGGAGGTGTGATGTAGAAGAAAGAGGTAACTGGGCACATATGTTGTGGGAATGTGA
The DNA here is from genome assembly GCF_019279795.1 of Protopterus annectens. Lineage (NCBI taxonomy): Eukaryota > Metazoa > Chordata > Ceratodontiformes > Protopteridae > Protopterus > Protopterus annectens. The sequence continues at coordinate 1,484,919,043 of NC_056725.1, read as the reverse complement.
TGAGTTGGCAGATTTAAAAAATTCTGTACAAAGTACTGTGTCAGAAATATTGGGTGAACAAATTAATGTAACTAAGGAATACAGGGCTATGGATGTGATTTGCCTAGACATAGTAAGGCTTTGTTTGATTCTGTCTGCCAAGAAAACATTTACTAGAAAATCAGAAGTCTAAACCAACTGCATTTGAGTACTGAGTATTATGAAAAGGAAACAACTGGAAGAGGCATCTTTAAAAATGGATGTCACAAACTGGGTAGATAAGTGGAAATTGTGGAAACAGTGCATGCAGAATAATGTTTAAGGGAAGGCAGGAATTCAGCAGTTTGTGTAATGTCGGAATAATGATACTTTCACAGACTGAGATATGCAGAAGTTAGGAATACAAGATGAAAGTACAAAAAGTGAGGTTTGAGCAACAAAGAAATGAAATACTGAAGTCATTAATAAAATTAAAGACAAAGTATCAAACAGTTTTAGTGCTTAAACTGGAGATGGTTTTAGAAAAAGTGAAACTGCACAGTTATGCGATGACTTCAAAAACTCTACAAGGATTAGCTAATAGAAGTAAGATGTTAACCAAAAAGGCACAAATCAATGACATATGAAATCTTCATACTAATAAGCTTACTTCAGACATAGAGGAAATACTTAATATTTTTATAAAATTCCATGAGGATCTTAAAGATAAAAATAATCCTGATGATTACAAAATTGACAAATATTTAACAAAAGATATTACTAATAAATTTAATGACCAAGAAATGTCTCTGTTGAATAACCCTATTACCCTAAAAGAAGTTAAATAAGCGTTATAAAAGAGGGAAAATGCTAAAGCTCCAGGGTTATATGGAATTGTTTAGTTTGCTTCCATTAAATATTTTAGAATTACTGGGTGACGTTTTCAGAGTAATTTAGAGTGACAAAATTCCTCCCTCATTGAAATTTTCTGTAATCTCAACTATACTTAAACAAGTAAAGGATAATAAGTTTCCTCATAGACTTGTTTCAATATTAAATATAAACTATAAAATGATTTTATTTAATTTTACATTTGTTTACCAGGAAAGTTTGACTGGGCCAAGTTCATTTTCAGCGGTGGCCTGGCAAGAAAAGCTCTACAAAAAGTGAAAGTACATACAACACAACATTAGTAACAGTAAATACAGCATGACAAACAATATATGCAACATAAGTTAAAGTAGATACAGCAAGTCTAACAAGTAGATACATCAGATATGGAACTTAACATAGTGATATTATTAATATAGAACATATGAACATTAATTTACATTTGTAAAGGGAAAATAATTGTAGATTTATCACGCATTTAAGAATAAAAAGGAAAATCATAATACAAATAAGATCATTGTCCGAGAGACAGGCTGAATAATGGACAGTGTACATATAACAGGAGATCAGCCAGAGGTATTGCATGAGCAGAGCCAAATGTCAGTCAGATAATTTTTGAGTTGTTTTTTAAACTGGTGTGTGTTGTCAGTGGTTCTAATATTATGGGGGGGGGGGGTTCTAGGTTTTTGAGATATAGGAAGAGTATATAAGGAGTCTCATGCAGTGTTAGTTTTAGAGAGTTGTAGTAAAGATTTATTTAATTATCATAGTGTTATAGAGTAAGGTTATAGTAAGCTTTGGAGAGCTGGAGTTTTTTCAGGGTTATAGAGTAATTTGTGGGCCATGAGTAATTAATTGTATGCAAGAAACTGAGGTAGTTCAAGCCAGAAGAGTTTTTTGAGGGTTAGACAGTGATGTGACCTGTGTAATGATCTAGTAGCAAATTTAGCTATTTTGTTATAGCATGTATTCAATTTATCTAAATCTTTTTTTTTTTTTCTTGAGGTTGAGAAGGATGGGTGAAGCATATAACAGAGTTGCTAGTAGTTGGGTTCTGGCTATGGCAGCTCTTGGAGTCCGTTAAAAAATTTTGTTGTATTGCAAAAAAAAAAAACTTTTACTTATTAGTCCAAATGCTGATTTAACTGAATGTGTCTGAAGTATATCGTAATAATACCAAAACCCTGTAATATTTTGCATGCTTCTTTGGCCTTGATTTCCAAGCCTGGTCTTGCATGTGCCTCAAAGTTCATTCTTTTTTGTGGACTTTTTTAATTGTTTGTTGTATATGCAAGTCAGATCTTAGCACATCTTCTGCAGTGACTCTTAGTAGTTTGATGGACGGTGCAGGTGTAATTATTGTGTTATTACCTGTGATGTGAAACTGTAGGGGGAATCTAGTGGTCTGGTAGGTTGAAAGATCATAATTTGTGTTTTGGGGTTAAGAATAAGTTAGGAGTTAGGCAGCCATGTTTCAGTTTCTGTAAAGGCCTGTTGTGTTTTGTCCTGAAGTTGTTGCATGGTGGGGGTGCACATATTAATGTTGAATCATCTGCATATTGGATAATGGTGGTAAGTGAGGTGGCCGAGTTGAACAAGTGACGCAGTAAAAATGAAAATCTGTGTGAGGTATTTGCTTTCCACAGGCAAGACAATTAACTTTTTCTGGTATCGGTTAGAGCAAGAAAAAAGGATCCCCAACGGGGTACTTGGCTTTAGAAGAATTCAGGATTATTCAATTTGAAAACAAAATTTCAGGTAGAGGCTGACTGGCACTTGAGAACTGCTTCTGCATTGGGCTCCTCGGCAAAAAAGACTGATGTAATGGCGTTGACTGCCTGTTTTTATACCCCTGGCGACCTGACGTCAGTCCTGGAGCGACAGCATCTGACGCAGAAATATTAAGTCTCTTGGTATTCGGGCCGACTGAGGGCTACCTGCAGGCAGATAACCCAAGTGTGATGACTGCAACAGTGAATACACTCGAACATCTACATTTATGGTAAGTGTACACAACTGTACTGTCTGAGAGAGCAGTTAGAAGTTTGTTGTGGGAGACTGCGTCAAAGGCTTTAGACATATCCAAGAAAACTGATGAGACTGTTTCCCTCATTCCTGTATTGGTTTATGGTGTTGGTAAAGCTAAGTAGAGCAGTGCTTGTACTGTGGGACAATCTAAATCCATGTTGGGAGATGGCAAGTATGTTATTGGATGTGAAATGTATCATAAGTTGGGAATGTATACATTTCTCCAGGAGTTTTGAAAGTGGGGATAGGATAGCTATGGGGTGATAATTAGTTGAATTGATTTATGACCTTTATGTAAGGGGATAATATAAGAAATTTTCCCAGATGGTAAGGATGTAGTTTTCAGAAATCGAGCGGTTAATCGGTATTGATAAGATATAGCCTCAGCTGCAATTTCTAGGAACTCTGCTGGTAACTTATCAGCTGCAGTTATAGTTGGTTTAAATTTTTTTAGGAGTTTCTCTATCATTTTGGTGGGGATGGGTTGAAATGAGAAGATAGTATTATTGTTATTTTGATTCTTAGTTATTTGTAGGTTATTTGGGTTATCCCTGGTTAGTGCAAGAATGCTTTCTGTAAAGCATTTGTTAAACTGTTCAGAGGTGGTTTCTGAGTTATTTGGTAGGGTGTGGAGGGGATTGTGATTTGTTTGGGATTGAGTATGTTTTTGATTGTAGCCCAGAATTATTGTGGGTTATTTTGATACTTCATTTGCATGTTAGTGTAATAGTTCTTTTTGTCTAGCTTGATTTGGTGTTTAACTTTGTTCCTGAGATGTTGTTATACAATCGGGCAGAGTTTTGCTAGTATGCCAGGAGATCCAGGCCTTGTCCCTTTGCTTAAGGAGGGTTTTTGTTTCAGCAGTAAGCCGTGGAGCAAAATTGGCTTTGACAAACTGTTCTAGGGGGTGCCATACTGTTGAGTATGTGAGGAAAGTATAATTAGAATGTTCAACTGCTGCATCTAAGGGTAAAGTCTTCAGTGGGCTCCAGTTACAGTGTTTGAGTGTATATTAGTTCCTGTGGTTTAAAATGTTTTTTATTATGGATTTGATGATATATAGTGTGGTTAGTAAGGTTAATGTGTTGCCTGAGTGGGTAGGTATGTGATCACTGATGTCTGATAAACAGCCAGCATTTTGATAAGGGGAGGGTTTGTTTTTTAGGGCCCAGTCAAGAATGGAGTGCTTGTTAGATGTTTTGTCTATTTTGGTAGGGATCTGAATAATTTCTGAGAAGCCATAGAGATTAATGTGGTTGCTAGGGTTGAGAGTTACAGGTAAACCAGTCAGTATTAAGATCATCCATGATAATAGTTTCTTGGGTTATGTTGTTAGAGATGCATTGAAGGATGTCTTTACAAAGACATACGTCTGGAGCATTTCTCCATGGTCTTCCGCTGAAAATTGGCTTTATTCCAAGTCGCACTTTCCCGGTAAACTAAGTAAATAAATGTGTTCAGTAGTGGAAATATTGTCTGGTGGGATGTAAATGGCTACTGTAGTTATATGCTTGTTAGCATTAATTTGTAATTTGGCAAGACTTGGGTCAGTATTAGATATTTATAGATTTAGAGGTGTCACAGGCTGTTTTTGAAAAGTATAGCGACTTCACCCCTAATTTTGTCATTTATCTCTGCTCAAAATATATTATATCCTGAAGGTGTAATTTTGTTGTCGGAGATATGAGGTTTAAGCCAGGTCTGTGTTAGGATGGCTATTTCTGGGGAATAATGTGATAGGATAGCCTCTAGTTCATGAACTTTATTAACCAGACTTCTAACATTTAAGTTTAGAAACAAACAGTCAGTGTTTCAGTGTGGTATATTTAAGTATATGCATTGTTTGAGAACTGGATGAAGTAAGGGTGTTGGGTCCAGGATTTGGGTGTATGTCCCCACTTGTAAGCATCTTTCATTTTCGCTACGATTGAGATATAGTAGGAAATAAAGACCAAGCAGGATTTATAATCAATAGATTTAATGTATGATGATATAAAAAGGGTAGTAATTATCTTAGATTTAGCAAAAGGAATGAATAAGAAATTGTTCCTAATTAGCTTAGATATCAGGAGAGCTTTTGATTCTGTAGATTGGAACTACCTGTTTAAAACTTTAGAAGTGTTTGCATTTCCAGAACAATTTATTGGAATATTTAAACTGTATAGAGACACCAAAGCATATGTTAAAAATGGATCTTGCATTTCACAAAGACCGACTTTAAACAAAGGCACAAAGCAAGGGTGTTCCTTGTCCCCTCTACTATTTGCATTAATTATGGATCCTTTAGCTAATAGTGTAAGAAGCAGTGAAAAAATGGATTTTCAATTAGCAAGGATTGTCAGTCTAAAAATGCAGCTTTTTGCAGATGATGTTTTGCTAACTATAGGAGATTTAAATTATTCACTCAAAGAAATGAGGAAATTGAAAAGTTTCCAGAAGAGAAGTATTGCTGCTGAAATTTAATAATAAAACAAACTTTGTGTTAAATTGTTTACTAGATAGCAAGTTTAAAGATGAATATAACTGGAAAGGAAAGAGTACTAAAATATTTAGGATTAAAAATCTATTAAGATGTGAGTAAGATTATTAATAATTTTGAAAATAGAATTGAAGTGTTACTTATTGGAAAATGGAACGAATGATGTTTTGCTTTTGAGGATAGGTTAGTACTTGTTTAATCTTGATTAATATAATCATTTTAATATGTATTGTATTCAGTAGCTTTAATACCTGACCAAAAACTTTTAAAGAAAAGAGAAAAAATGTTAACATCATTCTTAAGCTATCCTAAAATGCTGAGCATTGGTTATAGCAATTGCATTAAATTATGGGCGAACAGTGGTATTAGCTTCCCAAATGTAGAATCTTATTCTGTTACTGCAAATTTTCATTCTGTTATACTCTAGATAGACTCAGCCAGCACTAGTTAATGGAAAACCATTCAGAGGCAGATTATACTAAATTCTTATAAGTTTATCAAATATGATAAATTAGAAATATGTAATAATCCTTTCATCTGGTTAATAAAATTTACCTTGGAAGGAAATTAATTTCAGTCTTTAGACTGTAAATATATGAAATCAGTTCTTAAAACGGCCAAATATGTTTTAAAACTCCATTTATATCAGAGTAGAAATGTTTGTGCTTTCCCATTGCACACACCTCTAGATTTAAGGAAACCGTGAACAGTGAAATTAATTTATTAAAAAGGAATGGATTAATATTATGGTCCGATTGCTTTGAAAAAGGAAAAGCTAAGTCACCAGAATATTTAATGAAAGATTAGAAGTTAAATCTGTTAAGCAGTTAATATTACCCATTGATAAGAAAGTAAATGAATTTGTAGATAATATGAATGAAGAACATAACACTATTACCTCATATGAATATATGAATGCTAGCTTTTAACGTAAATTGACCGACAAAGGAATCTTGCCCAAATGATCTAAGTTAATTATAAATAATTTTGGGTATTAGTGGGTTGAATGACTCAACAGATAGTAAGAATTAAACTTTGTTACTTAAATTAGTTAGTCAAACTTCAAGTTTATACTGGAAAGTGTTTTATGCTGAAATATATGCAGAGAATGCTTGTTACTCCCTATAAAATCTCTAAGTTTAGTAACATGACTTCTTCATTTTGTTGGAAATGTAATAAAGATATAAACACTGATTGGACACACGTTTATGGGTTGTGAAAAATTAAATGTATATAGGGAAGTGATGTGTGTTTTTTTAAGGAGATATGGTCTGATTGTTCTTTAACTAGATCAGTAATACTAATGAATGTTCTACTTCCTGTATGTGTAAAAGCCAAACAAAATTTATTTACTTATTTAATTTATTTATTTATTTACATTTGTTGTCTGACTGGACGTAGGTCCATTTTCAGTGGAGGCCCGGGGAGAAAAGCTCCACAGTTAAAATATACAGACAGTAGTTACACTGGATTTACATAGCAATTAACAAATTTGATCAACATAGCAGTTAAAAAATTACAAACATAGTTATAGATGAAGAGCATAGTACATCAGTAGACAACTAGAATCTTTATCATCTGTGAAGTACATAACAGACATTAACAATTGTTACAATAAGAAGTACCTGATGTATAATAAGTAGTTAGGCTTATGAGCATCCAAGCTTGCTATAATCAAGGTAGTTAGTGGGGTGGAAAGAAAGGTAGTGGGTGGATGGGGTGGGTGATATTAGAGGGGGAGTTGCAAGGGCATAGCCAGCATGTTTTTAGGTGCGCTTATAGTAAAGTTTTGAAGTGGGTGCATGAAGGTACAGAGGTAATTGTGGGTAGGAGGGAGTTCCATAATTTGGCTATGGTACAAGAGAATAGTGCTTCACCAGCAGAGTTATTGGCTTTAGTGACCTGCAAGTGATTTTTGTTGCTGGATCTTAGTGGTCTGGTGGTGCGATATGGTTGGAGTAGATTCTGGAGGGATGGGACTTTTAGTGGATGGTTTACTAGTTTGTGGGCAAGAGCGAGTTAATACCATTGAAGGAGGGGAGAGAGTTTAAGCCAGCCCAGTTCAGCAAGGGAGAGACAGTGGTGACTATGGTAGGATGCCCCTGTGGCGAATTTGGCGATTTTGTTGTAGCAGTTCTCTAGCTTGTTTAGATCGCATTGCCTTAGGTTGGTATATATTGGAGAGGCATAAAGTAGGGTGGAGATAAGGTGGGAATTTGCTACTGAAATCTTTGCTGCTTTGGTGAGAAGTTGCTTATTTCTTTGTAACGCTCCTAGTTTTTTGTGGACCTTTATGGTCATGGATATGTGAACGTCAAATTTCAGTTTGTCTATTTCAACTCCTAGCAATTTGGTGTGTTCTGTTGGGTGTATAGTGGTGTTGTCTTTTGCTGTGATGTTAAAGTGAGAGTTGTTTTGAGTATATTTGGTGGGTTGGAAGATGAGTAGTTTAGTTTTGTTTGGGTTGAGTATTAATTGGGCATCAGATAACCAAGTTTCAACAGAGGAAAATGCTTCCTGTGTGACTTTTTGCAGTTAGGGTAGGGGCTGGGCTGAGCAGATAATGGTTGAGTCATCTGCGTATTGTATGAGTATGCCATGTTTGGTGGCAGAGGCTAGATTATTGGTGAAAGTAGAGAATAGTAGGGGTCCAATGATGGATTCTTGGGGAACCCCTATAGAGACAGGTAATTGGGGAGATATGTCATTCTGCCATACAATGGATTGTTGGTGGTTAGACAGGTAGCTCTGAAACCACTTAGTGACTGACTGAGAGAAGGATAGGTTACTAAGGACAGAGATGAGTTGTTTGTGTGGGAAAATGTCAAATGCTTTAGATAGGTCTAGGAAAGTAGCAGAGGAAAGAGATGCATTGTTTTTATGCTGAAGGATAGTGTTAGTAAAGGAGAGTAAGGCAGTGGTGGTGCTATGATTTGGTCGGAAACCATGTTGAGTATTGGAAAGGATGTAGAGTGAGACCTGTGAGTGAATGCATCTCTCTAGAATTTTGGAGATTGGAGAGAGAATAGCTATGGGGTGGTAATTGGTTAGTTCTGTAGAGGGGCTGCCTTTGTAGAGGGGAATTATATGTGATACATTCCATAGTGTGGGAATGTAACTTTCTGACAGAGATCAGTTAATGAAGATGGATACTGGGTAGGCTAGAGCATCAGCTGCAATTTGTAGGTATTCACTTGGGAGGTTGTCTGCTGCTAATTTGGTGGGCTTAAGTTTAGTTAAGAGTTTTTTTTATGTTGGAGGTAGGAAGAGGAGAAAGAGAAGACAGTGGGGAGATTACTAGTTGGAGTGGAGGGGGTTGTGTTGTCTAGCTAGTGATAGTATGGTTTGTGTGAAGTGTGTTGAATGAGGTAGCAATATTTTCAGAGGAGTGAGGGATGTTCGGCGGAGGGGTACTGACTTTATGTGGATGGAGTTTATGGAGGACCAGAATTGTTTGGGGTTGTGTTGGGAGGAGTCTAGGGCCGACTGGTAGTATTGGAATTTGAAATACAATGACAATACCCAATGGATCAAGCAAAAGCAAGGCACATACAAAACCTTTATTTCACTCTCTCTAGCGCTTCGGTGCAACCACCTTCCAGGAGTAACACACAACATTTAACACTCCATACATTTATATACAAAAAAACTTCCTCAATTAACTTTCAATTGAAAATCAATTGCACCAATTAAGGAATACTTTTCCATATTAAAGCAAACACTTCCAATTTAAATCATTAAGGCCATTTGGCACAAGTGTTTTATACTTTAAAATGTAAATACTTTCCTTATAACATAGTTTATGCTTTAATATATTTTCATCTTCATAAAACCACTTAACAGTTTCTAAAATTGTTCCTTTCAACTTTGTTGCTTCACTTCCATGAAACATTTTAAAATGTGCAGCTATTATTTTATCTTCTTTTTTATTCTTAACATATCTAACATGTTCTGTAAATCTGATACGAAATTCCCTCTTAGTTTCCCCTGTATAAAACAATTCACATGGGCATTTTAGTGCATAAATCACCCCTTTACTTCTACATGTAAAGACATCCTTGGCCTCAAATTTAATGCCATTGATGTTATCAAAAGTTTTAACCACATTGGCACAAATACTGCATTTATTACAGCACAATGTCCCCTTCATATTTAAAGTGTTTGGAATACTAACCACCGGTGGATAGAACCTTCCATGTACCACCATATCTTTTAAGCTTTTACCTCTCTTATAAGAGAAAAAGAGTTTTTTTAGGTAAAATGTTTCTTAATAAACTATTCTCTAACAAATATCTCCAGTAATATTCAATTAATGATTTCATTTCGTCACTGCTGGTGTTGTATACTGATGCATAATATATTGCATTATCCCTATTAATCTCATTTCGATTGCAACCAACCATGTTATATCCCCCTGTCGATGTATATTTATACTTGGAGATACTACCCCCATCCTCCAGTTCTTTATTGACCCTACTCTGAGCTTGATGTAAAATCTCAGGGTCATAACCTCTCCTCAAAAACATCTTCTTAGTTCGTTCCATTTCTTCTTTTATTACTTTTTCTTCACTACACAACCTGGAAATACGAACTAACTCTCCATAGGGTAATGCTTTAATCACATGTGGGGGGTGGCAACTGGTTGCCTGTACATATTGGTTCCCATCTACAAATTTTCTATGGATACTGGAAGATATACCTCCATCCACTCTTCCTTCCAACACCAGATCTAAATAAATTACCTTATTACCTTTCTGCAGTCCGTCAAACGACAAACCATATGAATTACCATGCATTTCTTGTATAAATTGATCTATTCCTTCAAAACCCCCATTACATACAAAAATTAAATCATCTATAAATCTAAAATAATGATCCACATATTTTTTCATAAAATCTAATTTAAATAAAAAATGTTTTTCAAAATAAGACATAAAAAGGTTGGCATACATAGGGGCAAATGCTGCCCCCATAGCCGTACCCTGTTTCTGTCTATACAACTCATTATTAAAGAAAAAATAATTATTTTTTAAACAAAATTCCACCATTTCTACTGTAAACTTAGAAAGGGGACCATCACCCATAAAATATTTAATGGCTTTCCAAACCATCCTCATGTTTTATAGAGGTGTACAAACTCTTAACATCTAGGACTAGCCAATAGCTGTCCTTCTTCCACACTATCGGGGATATTTTTCGCAACAAATCTAAACTATCTTGGATGTACGTAGGAGCAACTTTCACAAAAGGTAATAAAATCTTGTGTAGAACCAGACCCATATTATGTAAAAAGTAATTACAAGCTGAAATAATAGGTCTGCCCGGTGGCTCCCGTATGTCCGTGTGTATTTTCGGCAAACAGAAAAAAGTAGCTACTTCACTGTTAACAGAAAAAAGTTTATCCTTTACATCCTTCTCCTTAAAAAAGCCCATCCTAACACTTCTATCCAATATTTTTTTCAAATTCCAACACTGCTTGTTTGTATCGATCAATAGTACATTTCTCATATACTTCCACATTATCCAAGTGCATTCTACACATTTTTAAATATTGAAGTGCATTCATCACTACAATTTTATTGCCCTTATCGGAGGGTTTAATAACAATATCCCTTCTTTCACTTAATTTTTTCAAAGCCCGCCATTCTTTAAATGAGAGATTATATGCCACTTCTCTTTTATTTAAAGAAGCACAGTCACAGATTCTCTCCCCTCCAAACCTCACCATAGACCCGAACTGTGCACGCCGTTGATTATCAAAAGGTGGTACAAACTTATATGTTGGAATAAAAGATACATCCATCAAATTTTGTACATCCAAACATTCCATATCTATTAAATTCTCATCCATTCCTTCAAACTCTCCAGAACAAGAATAAAAACTTTCGTCGGATGCATCAGATGAATACTCATTAGTAGCTGCACTGTAGTATTGGAATTTGTCCTGCTTTATTAGCTTTTTGACTCTATTGCGTAGTTCTAGGAATTTCTGTCTAGTATATCATCTGGAGTGTCCGACTGAGGGTATTCTTGGCGAGTTCACTATAATACATTAAGGTAGAGTAGTAGGCCTGCAAATAGTCAGACGTGTTTTCATGTATGCATTCAGTTTCAGGGAAAGACAGTTCAGTAGAAAGGAAACTATAATCTTGCTGGCTAAGCATGAGATGTGCAGAAATAACAGTTTTAAGGGAGAGCTACAGAATGTTCTTTTTTCAAGGGAAAGATATGTGTACTTGGAATGGAATAATAAATAAAGACTGGACTGTGATGCCCATGCAAGACCAGGCTTGGAAACCATGGCTGAAGAGGCACGTAAAATATTAGAGTTTTGGTATTATTAGGATATACTTCAGATACATTTAGTTGAGTCAGTTAAGTTAGCATGTGGACTAATATGCAAAAGTTCTTTTGCAGTACAGACACTCAAGCCTGAGTACAGAAGTCAGGTCAAATATCCATACTATTCAGGAGGAAAAGACTGTTTCAGTTGATTATTATTCAGGAGAATCAGAATATACATGCAGAAACTTATGATATATTTATCAGCACTGTTAATGTTATCCAGCACTCCAGCATTTCTACAGACTGTTATTTATTAGCACCATTATTGAAGACAGTTTTCGGATATTGTTAACATGTAATAAAGCATTATTAACCTAACTACAGCATGTGCAGATTTTATTGTGAATTAACAGATGAAGGCTTTTATTCCAGTCTCATTTCAGTTGTTTTCAGTTAATTCCGGTATACTATAGTCTTATCAATTCATGCATGGGGTTTACTGGCAATATAGAAAAGTTATTACAAAAACTTGAACCTTGAACTCCGTTCATACGTTCAAGGAATTTTTAAATTTAACAGCAACACTATGTAAAACTGAAAAAGAAGTGATCAGAATAAGATCTGTAAATGTTACTAAGACTTTTAGTGGTTGGGATAGCCTTGAAATGTTGCTATTGAAATGCCAGGACTCTTAACTCATTATATCTGAGTAACGCCTTCAAGTGTGTCTGCAGTTAACTCCTACTGACACCTCTAAATGTCCAATATTGCTTGTTATTATTAGCATAGTTTTGGAATTATTGATGCAATGTACAAGGTTTTAAAAGATTTTATCTTAAAGCTTACACAATGGCAAACTGAACGGCATTAATATTTGACAACTGTCTAGTGCAGGTAAATATGTATTAACTGTTGTTTTTATGATTATAATTTATATAGGTATAATTTTCACATTTTTCTAAATATCTCAACAGCCAAGTAACACATAACTCCCCAGCCTCATATGAACACTCTCAGCTAGATGAATAAAATACTGCTTGACAGTATGTGTGTAACTTGAATGGTTGCTGAGATATTGTAAGTTGTTTACAAAATATTACAAATATGATAGTGTGTTTACTATGACTTATAAAATGCGATTTAAGACCTAGAACCTAAAGAATACCACCACTATAAAAAATAGTTTGTGCTGAAGTTTGCCATTTATACTTCTTTCATAACCACTATGGTTCCAGAGATATGAACATTTATTTGAAATGTGAGGACATAATTTGATTCTGTCAAAGGGATTAGGATCCGCTCATTGGCAGTCACAGTGCAAACTTCCTGAGCTCAATTGAAGTGAACGAGTTAGTGTTAATTTTATAAGATTACCTTCGTAATTCAGTGTATTCCAAACATTGTAAACAAGTTTGTGGTGATGAATTTCTTCCTTTCTGTGCATATGTAATATAAATATGTTAAATTAATAAAAATTTTCTGTAAAAAAAAAAAAAAAAAAAAAAAGTTACCACCACTCTCAAGTCTGTTGGAAGAACAAGAGAACAACATAATTCATCCTGAGCCTCTCTTCTGCTTCACTGACAGCATAGATAACTGACTACCGATTCCAGGCAGGGATAATTTGTCAAGAGTCTTACTGGTTATTAAAAACAGAAGACATCTGCTAAAACAAATGACTAAGCAAATGGCATATCTTTACAGATGGAATGGAGTCACTGGTTTGATCCTTGTCACTTCTCTGCACAAAATTTAGATTTTTAGCTGTTTGTATTTCCATTTTGGAATTGGGTAGAATGTTCTTTTATAGGTTGGTACTAGGCTATTCGCCCTAGGGCTTATACAAGTCTAGCCATAACAATTCCCTGGCTATTTCTTCCCACAGTATTTACTTCCCTGGACCCCTGTCTAGCAGGGCGACTGACGTGATCCCCAGGGTGAATTTTCTATCTCCCATCCAATCATCAAGGTTCCTTTTGAAGAGGGCCAAAGAGGTGCTCTTCTTGACATGTATGAGCAGTCTATTCCAGAGTCTGGGCAGCCTCTGGGTCAGGAACCTATCCCTCCAGCATGTTTTGTTCATTGTGATGACCAGGTTTAGATCCCTGGTGGTTATCGAAGGTGAGGTCCACCTGTGTCCCTAAGTCTCTTATCACACTTTTAGTGTTTATTGTACTGCCACCTATGTGGTAATTCATGGGTACATGTTTTTCCCAAAGGGGGATAACTATACATTTCTTGGCATTGAGCTTGAGCCCATGGCTGTGACACCAAGCATCTGTTTCTGCAAGGCCCTTTTGTAGAATATCCACATCATTTGGAGATTCAATAATGGCTCCCAGTTTGCAGTCATCTGCAAACTTTGTTAGCCAGAGTCCCTTAGTGTTGGCCTGTACTTCAGAGAAGTAGATGCCAAACAAGACCGGTCCCCCAGGACTGAACCCTGAGGTACTCCACTTGTCTGGAGCTGGATCATTTCTGGCTGAGCATTTTCACTGGACTTCTCTGGTTTATTTGTAAGTTATTAAGCTTTTCTTTTTGTATTTAAGGTCTTGTGTAAAACGGGATTTAAAGTTAATGCTGGATTACGTGACAGTATCGCTCTATTAACTTGTATGATGTAAATATTATCATGGAAAACTATTATGTATCTGTTACCATCAGTGACATCTGCTAGGAGGATTTCAGAATAGCATTTCTTAATTTGCACTTGGCCTTTAGTTTTCCACAACTACATGATCTCTCTGATGACCAAAGAGGGCTTAAGGAAAATGATTTGAATCAGTCTGTTTACCCATCCAACTTGTTTCTTTTCAGTGCAACAAAAGTATCCAGAAAAGGATTTTGCAGCTGTACTTAGGCAGGTTAAGTATTACTTGAAGCAAACATTTTAGGGGAAAAATCCACTGTTCTGTTGTCTTTGCTAAATGTAAGCAAAGACAGTATCCCATTTGAATGTCTAGGTCATTCCATGCATTCAATTATTTTAAGTGCGATAGGCTTTTTCAGGAAGTGATGAGGAGTGTTTCTGTTAGGTCTACAACTACTGCAAAGACTTTCTTTAAAAAATGATATCTCCAATATATTTGTGAAGCTGCTGCCTGCACACAGTATAGACATTTCTCAAGCACAGCATATTATATGCATAGTGTAACTGAAGGACAGACTTTCAGTAGTGATCTTTAATGGATGCCACTGACTTTCATCCACTACTACCTAGGTTACTTGGGCCATGCTGTCAGAACTAACTGTTATATATCCTCTTAAAGCAAGATAGTTGTTTTTGCGGTGCTTAATATGTTTTTATTAGCCTACTTTTCTTTCTGTAATGTAATTCCAGTTGATTTTATTGCAAATTTATTTTTTTGCAATAGGCCTCTTTACTTTGTCCACTATCCAACCAGCAAGACTTCATTGATGGCCTGTACTGTTAAGAGGTGAAGGACAAATTTCTCAGTAGAAGTAGTGGAGAACAATTATATATTCAGTGTTCATTCATTCTGGCACAAGTCAAGCATAAGTTTAAAGACAGTTTCAGATGAAACTGGGGATTTGCTGGAAATTTACTAGAAAAGCATGATAGATCTAAAGTAACAGGACTTGTTTTTGTCAGTGTTAAATGTAATGTTTTTTTTCCAGAAGATGCAATGTTAAGGCAAATATTTTAGTTCCCAAACAAGAGAGCTGCAAGTAGACATCATTTTAGAAAAGAAAAAATAAATTTTAAGCATAATTTAACTCCTGGTATTGTGAAATAAATCCCATTTATTACCCCATTTGACTTGAGTAAATAAATGCAGTAAGTCCATTTTTAGTGTTTTCCATCTGTATTAACTGTGTGTATTGATATAATGTCAAACTATAGCTGCTGGGTATGTTTCTTTTGTCCTTGAACATTAGAGACCTGAAAGTATTGCAGATTATATCTCTGTGAAATGGAATAAATAATTTCATTAGTGTCTGTGTTTCCTTGAATATTTTAATGGATAAATTTCAAGCTAAAGTTCAGTAACTGAACCCGTTGTACTTGTTAAGGAAACATACGTGATGCGTTTGTAAGCAGTTTTAGTTTTAATTTAATTCAGGTCATACATCCTAAGTAGGTTTAGCACTTCAGTTCATTTTAGATGTTGCACAATACTTATTTGATATTGTTTAGCTAATTGTATATAATCCTGGGCTACAGTTTATAATTTGTGATTCAGCCTATGTATACTATAGGCATAGAGAATTGTAGTATGCTTAATATATCCTCTTTCATGTTCAGTGAGAAACAATAATTCTCATTATGTAAGCTATCCTTTTATATTATTGAAAAGGCTATTTTTTGCTGGTAAGAATAAATGTTTATATTGACTAATTCTTTTTACCCTGTTCATTTCTAAGGCTTTGGGTATTACATTTATTAAAGCTCTTGATGTGGTTAATGAAAAGTCTTTTCCATTTGCTCAATGTTTTTTTTTTTTTTATTTGTGGTGGATAAGCAGCATGTCAGACCACAGCATTTACCTCGTTTGTTACATAGACATCACTGCCAGTTTATTGCATATACATTAAACATCATAAGATATTCACTGAGTTAGCTTGCTTTTGATACAAATCAAAAATGTAGGGTGGACAAAGAGATTGTTATGTTTTCCCTTCACTAATTCTGCTAGCCCTTCCTAATTTTAACTCCACTTTTCTGATGTCCTTCAAGGATGCATCTGCAGTCATCACATATGGGTTGTCCTGCCTCAGGCAGCCCTTCGGTCAGCCGGATTCCAAAGTCTGGGTCCGGCGTCGGCTGACGTCACCCTTTCTGCGACGTCAGAGCGCCTGGGGTATAAAAGCGTCAGCCGGCGCCATCTTCCCCAGTCTTTCTTGCCGCGTGGTGCCCGAAACAGAAGCAGTTCGCAAGTGCCGGTCGGCCAGCTCCTGTAATTCAGCTACCGAAGACTTCAAAAGCTAAGTACCCCATTGGGGACTCTTTCTTGCCTCAGCCGATGTCAGATAAAGTTAATAATTGTTTAACTTGTGGGAAACAAATACCTCATAAGGATTTCCACTCTTACTGCCTCCCCTGCCTAGGCCCAGACCACGACATCTCGGCCTGTTCAGCCTGTGCTTCCTTCAACCGACGCACTCTTAGACATCGGGCGGAGTTTGCAGAGGAGTTTTTTGGGGCTAGTTTTTCATACAATATGCCGTCTGAGACTCCGACTTCACATTTAATAAAGAAACGGAAGGACAAGGACCGACACACGCGGGCCGCGGTTTCGGCTGAAACCATGGCCAGGCCTACCGCGAGTGTCTCGGTCTCGGCTGAAAACGAGTCCTTGGTACTTCTGACCCCCAAAACCGCTCAACCGACAACCTCGGCCCCGGAGGCCCCTGCTGAGTCGGTTATTGAATTTCCTTCAGAAACTGGTGTCTTGGAAACTTCCGACACCATTCCTCTAGACAAAACTACTCCAGCACGTGGTGCAGCTAGGCCTCCTGCATCCATGTCCATAAAGGCATTCACCAGGGCTAAAGTTGCTAAACATACAAAAGCTATGCCTCCCAGGGTTATTCCTCAGGGACCCTCTTCAAGTTCACAGATCCTTACTTTAGCAGAGGACCTTATTTCCTTGATTAGGGGCTCTCAACCTCCTCTAGACAAAAGGCCCAGGGTTGAGCCCTCTGATCCCCACTCCTCAGAGGAGGCCTCTGACGGCTCTGTTCTCTCGGACTACCAGGAGGAAGCTTTTTCGGCCTACGAGGATTCTGATGCAGAGGAATCAATCCCCTCGGCCTCCCCTCCTGAAGAACTATCCTTCGGGGAGACCCTTCACACTATGAGAGAGCATTTCAAATGGCAGGGCCAGGAATTTTCTGATTCCAGGAAAAGATTAAGAACTTTTCTGCATTTACTTCAGCATAGACCTTTGGCTATTCCTCCTGTTTTGAATGTCATTGATGATGTGTACTCTGAGTCTAGCATAACCCCTGACACTCTTCCCCCGGCCCCTGTCAAACCCGATAGGTACTACAGGGTCCTGGACTCGCATCATTTTCTTTACAAGGCCCACTCTGCTGATCCAGAAACTATTTCCCAAGGCCCTAAAGGGGTTGCAGCTGCCACCTCTAAAAATCCACTCCCCTCTGAAAGGGAGTCCAGGGCTTTAGAGAGATGGGGTAAAAAAGTGTATACTTCTGCTACTCTTTCTATGAGGGCATTAAATTGTCAATTTCATATGATACAGTACCAAGAGTATTTGTTAGATGACTACAGGATCTGGTACATAACTCCCAGCAGGTTAGTAACCATTTCTTACAATGTGGTTATGATGCATTGGAAGCTTCATGTAGGTCAGCTATGACAGGTGCAGTCATACGTAGGCATGCTTGGCTGAAGGAACAATCTCTGCCAGACCATGTTAAAGCTAAGCTTCTGGATGCTCCACTGGAAAAGCAAAAGTTATTTGGCTCCACTGCTCAGGAGGTCTTAAAAAAATTTGAGGAAAAGGCAAAATCTGTACAAACAGTCAAAGATTTTCTACAAGTCCAACCACCAAGATTCAGCAGAAATTGGCCTGCCAAGAATTGGTCCTTTCCAGACACAGAAAGATTTCAGAGAGGCAAGAACAGGCGTGCCAGAGGTAGAGGGCAAGCTAGAGGCTCCTACAGAGGGCGTCAATGGCAGCCTCCCAACCAGAGAGGTAGTGCAGGACCTACAACTGCTGCACAAGGACAGACTCAATGACTTTGCTTTGACTCTGCCAACCAGGGCTCAATTAGAAGCACCTTTGGGCGGAAAGCTTTCTTTATTCTCAGACAATTGGCACACTATTACAAGAGACAAATGGACACTGCAAATAATAGACAGAGGATACAGGTTCCATTTTCACACATTGCCAAAAAGAAAAGGCATGCCAGACCTGCCACCAAATCAAAGGGCAGAGGCTTTGAAACAAATCTCCAACTTAATGCAAATGAAAGCTATAGAAAAGGTTCCTCTTTCAGAACAAGGCCAAGGATTTTATTCCAGACTATTCATTGGTCCAAGAAAAGAAAATTAATGGAGGCCTATTCTCGACTTGTCCGCACTGAATACTTATATCATTGTGCAAAAATTCAAAATGCTGACTCTACAGCAACTCCTTCCCATGCTGGGCAAGGGGTCTTGGCTGGTGACTCTAGACCTCAAGGAGGCATAACCTGCATGTCCCTATCAGACAAAGTTGCAGAAGACACCTCAGATTTCTTGCAGGCTCAGAGCATTATCAATTCTCAGCATTGCCCTTTGGCTTATCTACTGCGCCCAGAGTATTCACGAAATGCCTGGCATCAGTAATTGCACACTGCAGACTTCAGGGGATTCAAATAAACCCATATCTGGACGACTGCCTTATTTATACAAGCAGACAGCCAACAAACTTTGGTAAAGGACTTGAATTATGCCATCCACCTACTACAGGCATTGGGATATACAGTCAACATTCACAAATCAAGACTTGTTCCATCCCAAAGAATAACTTTTCTGGGTGCGGATCTAGACACAACCACCCAAATGGCTTTTCTGGAAGTTTATTCCATGTATCATGCCTTTTTCAGGATTTCTGCATGAATGTTTGTCATTGTTGAGTACCCATTTCTGCTAGATTTTTGTGTAAACCTTATTTTTTAATTGGGTAATGTCTGAATGTTTGTCCTTACTCAACTCCCTGAAGGTATGTATACTGAGGTCCTTATTTCACTGCAGGGAATGTGACAAAACATGTTCACCAGTTGAGCTCCATTCTGTGTCCCTTTCTTTTATGCAGTTTCCTGAATTGGGTGCCAACTGTAAATAAGATGTCATAAGGTATCTCCATTGATACAGTTCTACTTGAACGATTCCCTTCCTTTGAAAGGATTGCTTTCTACTGGTTCATAGTAATCTATTGAAATTCAAGGACATAGGCTACTTATGAGCCCAGATACTGAAGTAATAAGAGTCTGTGTAAAAAAAAAAATAGCCAAATAGGCCATTAAACCTAGAACTTTGAAAAATAAAAAATACGCGTCACCAAGAACGATAAAACATAACCCAACTTTAATAAAAAAAACTTCGACTAAGCGCTTTCGTCATTACATTTACCTGGCTTCATCAGAGTTATTGCAATAATTAACAAATCACATTTATATAGTGCTACTAATAAACCAATGAATAAATTGATCAATCAATCAGTTTAACTTAACCATCATCAAAACATGTTTCTAGCTGATTCAGACATTTGAATGTTATTTTGGAGGCCAGAAGGCCTAGTACAAGGAAAGTTTATGCAGATAAATGGAAGAGTTTTTTATTTTGGAGTACAGCAAAGGACTTTGATGTTTCTAACCCTTATTTTAGTGTGGCTCTTCAATACCTTACTGAGTTAGTGGACTAAGGTTTGTCCTTCTCCTCTTTTAAAGGTTCATGCTGCAGCAATTTCTGCTCACTATGACTGTGACCCACCATTGTTTTCTCATCCTTTGTTTAAGCAATTCCTTAGAGGGGCAAAGAATATAAGACCCCCACGTAGAGCTCCTACTCCTGCTTGGGATCTCAATTTTGTGTTGGAGAAACTCACTCTACAACCTTTTGAGCCTGCAGCTACTGCAGAGTTGAAATATTTATCATGGAAGACTGCTTTTTTGTTGGCCATTACCTCTGCAAGAAGGGTTTCTGAATTACAGGCCCTTATGGCAGTTGAGCCTTTCTTAATTTTTCATAAGGATAGGGTACCTTTGCTTACTCATCCGTCCTTTATGCCTAAAGTGGTTTCTAGTGTGGCTTTAAACCAAACTATTCATTTGCCTACTTTTTATGCAAACCCCCAAAATAAAGGGGAAAAGATTTTGCACACTTTGGATATTCACAGACAGTTTCGATATTATTTGAGCAGAACTAAAGGGTTCAGGCAGTCTCAGCAGTTGTTTGTTTCTTTTGCTTTGGGTTCTCAGGGCAAACCTGTTTCAAAACAAACTATTTCTAAGTGGATTGGTTTTTGTATTGCTTTCTGTTATTCCCATCATGGTAAGGAGATTCCAGCTGGGATTAGGCCTCATTCCACTAGGGCTACTGCCACTTCTACAGTTTTTTTAAGGGGGGTGGCTACTAAAGATACTTTGGAAGGGCAGTTACTTGGAGTTCAGTGCATACTTTCTGTTAGCAATACCACTTACCATTTTACTATAATTCTAGGGCTGGATTTGCCACTGCAATTTTACAGGCATTTTGGCAGCTCCTAATGCTTTATAGTTTTGCCATCCTCCCTTACCTCTGCTTTGGGATTCTACCCATATGTAAGGACTGCAGCAATGTGAGATGAAGAACATAGTACAGTTTTGTACCTACCATAAATGTAGATGTTCGAAGATCCACATTGCTGCAGCCCAATTCCCTCCCTCCTTCCCTCTGTTGTTGAAGGTGGTGGTGTGGTTTGTGTTGTACATATTGTAAATATGGTTAGTGGGTGGTTGGTTGGGTTTTGCGGGTTTTTGGTTTTGGGCCCTTTTCTTGTTAGGGCCTTCTGACATCTGGGGCAAGAAAAGACTGAGGAAATGACGTCGGTCATGCGCTTTTGTACCCTGACGTTCTGATGTCAGTTTTAAGCGCCTTGACCGACGTCAGCCTAATACTTTGGTATTCGGGCCGACCGAGGACAGCGGACTACCCATATGTAAGGACTGCAGCAATGTGGATCTTCGAACATCTACATTTATGGTAGGTACAAAACTGTACTTTATATATCCTCTTAAAGCAAGATAGTTGTTTTTGCGGTGCTTAATATGTTTTTATTAGCCTACTTTTCTTTCTGTAATGTAATTCCAGTTGATTTTATTGCAAATTTATTTTTTTGCAATAGGCCTCTTTACTTTGTCCACTATCCAACCAGCAAGACTTCATTGATGGCCTGTACTGTTAAGAGGTGAAGGACAAATTTCTCAGTAGAAGTAGTGGAGAACAATTATATATTCAGTGTTCATTCATTCTGGCACAAGTCAAGCATAAGTTTAAAGACAGTTTCTGGGGATTTGCTGGAAATTTACTAGAAAAGCATGATAGATCTAAAGTAACAGGACTTGTTTTTGTCAGTGTTAAATGTAATGTTTTTTTTCCAGAAGATGCAATGTTAAGGCAAATATTTTAGTTCCCAAACAAGAGAGCTGGAAGTAGACATCATTTTAGAAAAGAAAAAATAAATTTTAAGCATTATTTAACTCCTGGTATTGTGAAATAAATCCCATTTATTACCCCATTTGACTTGAGTAAATAAATGCAGTAAGTCCATTTTTAGTGTTTTCCATCTGTATTAACTGTGTGTATTGATATAATGTCAAACTATAGCTGGTGGGTATGTTTCTTTTGTCCTTGAACATTAGAGACCTGAAAGTATTGCAGATTATATCTCTGTGAAATGGAATAAATAATTTCATTAGCGTCTGTGTTTCCTTGAATATTTTAATGGATAAATTTCAAGCTAAAGTTCAGTAACTGAACCGTTGTATTAAGAAACAAACGTGATGCTTTAAGCATTTTAGTTTTAATTTAATTCAGGTCATACATCCTAAGTAGGTTTAGCACTTAAGTATTGTGCAACATCTAAAATGAACTGATTTGATATTGTTTAGCTAATTGTATATAATCCTGGGCTACAGTTTATAATTTGTGATTCAGCCTATGTATACTATAGGCATAGAGAATTGTAGTATGCTTAATATATCCTCTTTCATGTTCAGTGAGAAACAATAATTCTCATTATGTAAGCTATCCTTTTATATTATTGAAAAGGCTATTTTTGCTGGTAAGAATAAATGTTTATATTGAAATTCTTACCTGTTCATTTCTAAGGCTTTGATGTTACATTTATTAAAGCTCTCCTGTGGTTAATGAAAAGTCTTTCCATTTGCTCAATGGTGCATAGTGATTGCACATGCAGACTTCAGGGGATTCAAATAAACCCATATCTGGACGACTGCCTTATTTATACAAGCAGACAGCCAACAAACTTTGGTAAAGGACTTGAATTATGCCATCCACCTACTACAGGCATTGGGATATACAGTCAACATTCACAAATCAAGACTTGTTCCATCCCAAAGAATAACTTTTCTGGGTGCGGATCTAGACACAACCACCCAAATGGCTTTTCTGGAAGTTTATTCCATGTATCATGCCTTTTTCAGGATTTCTGCATGAATGTTTGTCATTGTTGAGTACCCATTTCTGCTAGATTTTTGTGTAAACCTTATTTTTTAATTGGGTAATGTCTGAATGTTTGTCCTTACTCAACTCCCTGAAGGTATGTATACTGAGGTCCTTATTTCACTGCAGGGAATGTGACAAAACCTGTTCACCAGTTGAGCTCCATTCTGTGTCCCTTTCTTTTATGCAGTTTCCTGAATTGGGTGCCAACTGTAAATAAGATGTCCTAAGGTATTTCCATTGATACAGTTCTACTTGAACGATTCCCTTCCTTTGAAAGGATTGCTTTCTACTGGTTCATAGTAATCTATTGAAATTCAAGGACATAGGCTACTTATGAGCCCAGATACTGAAGTAATAAGAGTCTGTGTAAAAAAAAAATAGCCAAATAGGCCATTAAACCTAGAACTTTGAAAAATAAAAAACACGAGTCACCAACAACGATAAAACATAACCCAACTTTAATAAAAAGAACTACGACTAAGCGCTTTCGGCCTTACATTTACCTGGATTAATCAGAGTCATTGCAATAATTAACAAATCACATTTATATAATGCTACTAATAAACCAATGAATAAATTGATCAATCAATCAGTTTAACTTAACCATCTTCAAAACATGTTTCTAGCTGATTCAGACACAGACAAAAACAAGTCAAATATATATATATATATACACAAGTAAATAAAAAACATGTTTGTGTGCATTTAAAAACCAAAATATATATATATATATTGTATAAAAAACTTTTACGATCAGTTTAGTATTGTGCACTTCAAACCATGTAAAAACATATATATATATATATATATATATATATATATATATATATATATATATGTCTCTCTCTCTCATATATATATATATCATATAACAATCAAAACAGAGGGGACTCGTATAGCAGTAGCTTTTGTTTTAAAATAGGGGCCATGGATATACAATCCTTTAACCTAGGTTTGCAATCAGTATTTAGTCTCAACTGCCATTTGGCCTCTCTTGCTTCCAGTTCCAAATTAGCACCCTCACCTCTTTTACTAGTGTAAATTCTATCAATAATAACAAATATAAACCTTTTGTAGTTGGGGCATTCTAAAGTGTGCATAAGCAGGGCATTGTGAGTATTTTTATTATTAATGTCCCTGAAATGCTCAATAATGCGGTCTCATAATCTCCGAATGTCTTTTGCAACATAGAATCCTGGGAATAATAAACAAGTGACCAAATACACTACCATGCTTGAGTTGCATTTGCATCAATCCGGGTATCCAATGGTACGTTCATACCCACAAATTGCCACATTCATACCATCTTTAACTTTAGAATGCCCAACTACAAAATGTAGTTGCTTCCTCTAGTGGGGGGTCAGAATGAGCTGGTCCAGGGTTTTGGCATTTTTAAATTCCAGGAAGCCTTGGGCCTGTACACTGGTACTAGAATAGTTTTCCCAGTTGATGGAAGGGTAGTTGAAGTCACCCAGTATGAGAGTATTGGGCTAGACCTTGAGAGATTCCTGGGTGCTTAGGAAGTTGGAGTGAGAGTCAAGGGACATGGTTGGGGTTCTGTAGCAGGCTATGACTTGTATCGCCTTCTTACCCAATGTTAATTGTACCTGAAGTAACTGTGATGCATTATGCTGGGCTACCAGTCTAGAGATGTGTGTATCCTTTATGAATATGGAGACATCACCACCTTTGGAGTTTCCGGTATGTGGGGTCAAAGGGTATGGAATGAGTTGTAGTCTGGGAGTGCAGGGGTGCTTTCTGCCTCTTTAAACCAGATCTCTGTTACAGCACAGATGTCGACATTCTCCATTTTGAGGAGAGCTTCAAACAACTGCATCTTGAGGTTTAAACTTCTAGCATTGAGCAGCATGACCCTCAAATTATATTTGTTTGTAGCTGTTGTGATGGAATTTTGGTCTTTGGAACACTGCCTAAAAAAGACACTATAGGGGTGGCAAGAGCCTTAGCCAGTAGCCAGAAT
>NC_056725.1:1484841721-1484891721 GCF_019279795.1 Protopterus annectens | reverse complement strand
CGAATGGCTTTTCCAACATAGAATCCTGGGAATAATAAACAAGTGGCCAAATACACTACCATGCTTGAGTTGCAATTGCATCAATCCGGGTATCCAATGGTACGTTCATACCCACAAATTGCCACATTCATACCATCTTTAACTTTAGAATGCCCAACTATAAAATGTAGTTGCTTCCTCTAGTGGGGGGTCAGAATGAGCTGGTCCAGGGTTTTGGCATTTTTAAATTCCAGGAAGCCTTGGGCCTGTACACTGGTACTAGAATAGTTTTCCCAGTTGATGGAAGGGTAGTTGAAGTCACCCAGTATGAGAGTATTGGGCTAGACCTTGAGAGATTCCAGGGTGCTTAGGAAGTTGGAGTGAGAGTCACGGGACATGGTTGGGGTTCTGTAGCAGGCTATGACTTGTATTGCCTTCTTACCCAATGTTAATTGTACCTGAAGTAACTGTCTTGCATTATGCTGGGCTACCAGTCTAGAGATGTGTGTATCCTTTATGAATATGGAGACACCACCACCTTTGGAGTTTCCGGCCGTATTGTGGGGTCAAAGGGTATGGAATGAGTTGTAGTCTGGGAGTGCAGGGGTGCTTTCTGCCTCTTTAAACCAGATCTCTGTTACAGCACAGATGTCGACATTCTCCATTTTGAGGAGAGCTTCAAACAACTGCATCTTGAGGTTTAAACTTCTAGCATTGAGCAGCATGACCCTCAAATTATATTTGTTTGTAGCTGTTGTGATGGAATTTTGGTCTTTGGAACACTGCCTAAAAAAGACACTATAGGGGTGGCAAGAGCCTTAGCCAGTAGACAGAATCCCAGGGTTGAAAGATGCAGGCTGTCTCTGGCAAAGCATTAAGGTCTGTTGATCATGTTGTTCCAGGCAGAAATACTGGATCCCCTTAGAATGACACCAAAAACTTAGACAATTGTCAAAGTCAATCATTTTCTGTTTGTACTGTCACCTCACAGTAAAACGCTGTCCAGTTCAATTCTCGGTTAGAGTGTGTTCTGTATGGAGACATGCATGAATGGGCGTACCTTCGTTGAAGGTTATGCATCAGGGCTGGTAACTCGGCACGTAAAAATCAACTACCAATCATTAGTGGACCAGAGTTCCGCTATGGCGACCCTTAACCGGTAAAAGCCGAAAGACGCAACAGCTGTGGTATCATTCTGGGTGATGGTAGAACACTTCTCAGGACTAGGGTCATACATGCCTGGGCCACATGATCCGAGAGTTCCATCACATCTCTCTTCATGTAGTCCAGGGAGGTACATCTTGGGTCATTCACACCCACATGGGCAGTGACGAGTCCTATTTGTACTTGTAGAGTAACCTGAGTGCATGTGTTATGTGGCGGATCCTGGCACCTGATAGACAAGTGACTGTCGCCTTCTCCTTGCTCAACCTAGTGAGTGGGACATCAATATGCCTCACTATTGAGTCTCCTATGATTAGTACATTGGGCAAAGTGTTCTGCCTTAAGGGCTTAGGTTGAGGGGCACACTGTGGTAGTGAGCTATGTTTCTGAGGTTGGTGTTGTGGTGGTCGAGTATGTTTCTGTCTCAGGGGTCTCTGTTGTTTGGCTAGGTTTTTGAGAGCCTCCACAAAGGTGGGTGTATGGTTTGTGTTTCTTTGTGTGAGTTGTGATGGTTGGTGTTTTGGAGGGCTGTGTGTTCCTTGTAGTGAGTTGCAAGTGTTGACCACCTCCTCTTGACCAACTAGCCCATCTTGGCTGGAGCGTGCACTGCTTACAATTTAGTGATATAAGTGCATCTCTCACATGTATTAGTGTTGGGAGGTAAGAGAAGGTTGTCTGTGTACATGAGACAGTTGCCACACTGTCTCAGAATGCCCAAGTGCACTAGTCTAGCAGGAGAAAGCACATGAAGTTGCTCTACCATCACACCAAGAGGGATGGTCATAGCTAATAAGTACTGGTGCTGTTACTGCATAGGAACAGCTAGTGCTGAAAGCACTGAAGTGTGCTACAGTAAATGCTTCTAAAGGTTAAAGTGCTAGTCGAATAAGCTAATTGAAGTGCAAGAAGTAAAAGAACAAGCATGTTCTAAGGGAAAATTTGAAGAGCAGACCCCCTGCAAACACACGCTTTTAAACTAGAGAGTTGAAAGGGATGGAAAAACTGCCCAAACTGCCAATAAACTACAATTTCTGGGCCAGAAACCACTCCACTTGTGGTAGATAGGCTACCTAGTGCTTACCACTTCCACTGATAAGCTAGAAGGCTTTTTTCTAACACAGAAAGGTCTGGGGGACTCAGAAACTTACAAAACAGTCCTGGATACAGCAAATCTGTATCTGAACTAGACTAGTTATGGGAAAAGTGGGAAACAAGCTTAGAACTTTGTTTTGTTGCAGAAAAGTAGCCTCAGAAACTTACAAAACAGTCCTGGATACAGCAAATCTGTATCTGAACTAGACTAGTCATGGGAAAAGTGGGAAACAAGCTTAGAACTTTGTTTTGTTGCAGAAAAGTAGCTAAACAGTAATAAAAACACTTTAAATGCAGTGCAAGCTGGCACACTTGAGTTTGTAGCAATATTAAAGCAAAATAAATGCAGTTAAATTAAAAAACAACTTAAAGCAAGTGCAGAAAGCAGTGAATTCAGAAAAAATCTAAATGGAGGCACTTAATCTCTCTCTCTCTCCTTCCTGTTGCTCTTGTAGTCTGCAGGACACCAAATCTGGATCCCTGGAACAACACCACAGATCAATTTTCCCCGTCTCTGACTTGGGGCAAATTAGTACAATAACAGCACAAGACGTTTTGAAGTAATAAAACAAAGTCCGACTAATTTAAACAGTTTAAATATGTTTAATTTTGTGTAGAAACTAAGACAGTAACAGCTGTCCTCTGGAGGAAGAGGATGCATTATTTAATCAGATGGAGAGAAGCCTGCTGTTCAGAACATGCAGGATTTAGCAGCTTAGTGTAATCAGTACAAGGATCAAAACCCTTTGCATACCTTGGCCTTTCCTCCAGTTCCTTCTCCCAACAGTATCAGAGTTCAACTAATAAAAAGTAGTCTTATACATGTGCAGACAGTTCAGTACCCATGCTATATTAATCCCCTTAACTAAATGTTACTTGTGGTCATATTCTCCATTAATATCTAAATCCTTGAGGGCTTACCTCTCCACATGCGTACTACGTCTATGTTAATTATCCCAGTCTTTAGATAAGGAAAAATAGTGTTGTCCTCCCCACTGGTCCTTGAGGTTTGCATGCAAGAAGGAGTACTGCTGCCAGCTTTTAAAACTAAAGCTTCTGCAGTCAGCAGTCCTAAAATATAAAGAGCAGTGCACCTTAGAATCGCATCACTTATCCAGTGTCTGTCTCGCAGCTTAAGCAACTCTGGTCCATGACGCAAGCCTCATTCACTTCTCTATGTTGCTACTGTTAGTTTCTTCCAGTAGGCAGCCACTTAATGGACTGTGCAGCAGCTGCTACACTGGCAAGTGGCAGACAATGACAACACCTCAGTCTTTTAAGTTTCTCCTCTCCATACACTGTTAACCAGTGACACGCTACCCAATAAGAATGGGAGCCCATCCAGTAAGTATGGAATGGGACCATTTTTGCAACACTATTTTACAAAAATAATCTCTGTAGTAAAACAAAGTAGCTGCAAAAGAAGCTCACTTCTTACTAATTTCAATGTTCAGAAACCAGTGTCGTCATGGCTGCAAAGAAACACACGTGGGTTACACACAGCAGGTATATTTAATAGAAAAAATAAGAACAAAACATAGTAAGCACTTTCACAGACTTAGTCCGCTTCATCAGTCTAACCATTCATAAATTCCATGACATTTAAAAAGCCTCCCAGTTACAAATGTAACCAGTCAGCAAACTGTGCCATACATTAAAGCAACAGTACAAAAAATGCCATATTATATATCTAATACAACATTTAAACATTGGAATACATGTATGGACAGCCTAAAATACCAATATAAAAACTATAGATAAAAATATATCTATGTCTATATAAAAAAATAACATGTATATATAAAACTATTCTAAACAATGTGTAATATTCTATATACTAATGCTTAAGGGCCCTAGCTCTTAAATAGGGTTTGAGAGATACTCTGATATTCAAGCGAGGTAGTTTGTCAGCTTGTAATCACAATATCCAGTTCTGCTCTAGGGCTTCAGTACTGTTGTTTAAATTGCCCCCCCCCCCCTGTTAACTGAGACAATTTCCAATACCAAGAACTTAAACTTATGAGTAGGGCCTTTTTTCTCAGTATGCATAGCTAATGCACTGCTCTCTTTCATGTTCCTAATATCCCTCATATTTTCTAAAATCCTATCTTTAAAGGGTCGGTTAGTCTTGCCTACATAAAAGGCAAAAACAATGGGTGCAGTAGCTGAAATGGACCACATTCTTGGTATGGCAATCGGCATAAAATTTGTTTCTATCAGAAATCCCCTATGTGGATGTGTAAATTGTCTCCCAGTATGTATGTTGGGACAAGCTGTACATCTCCTACAGCTATAGGTACCAAGTCTATCTGATTGGGCATGTTTATAAGTACCTACAGCCTTATAACAGAGCTGCCTCTTCAAAGATCTGTTGTTTTTAAATGTAAAACATGGTCCATCTCCCAGCAATCCACTCAATTCTTTGACATTAGAATGTCCCAGTTGTTCTTTACAACATCACTCACTACATGTATATAGCTAGCAAAGGTGAGAGGCATCCTCTACTTGACTGTCTGTTGTATTTACACTCTATGTACTTAACCCACTGTTATTATGGAATACAGTTCCCTCAGCACCTTCTTTCTTGTAGTATGGTCTACATCTGCCGTCTCTTTCTCTCCATGCTATACTTCTTTGTCTATCTATCTAATTCTCTTTGTACAAACTATCCATAAATTCTTGTTTAAGGGTTACTAGTGCCCCATTTAAAATACTATCTTCATTGTGCAGGCACATAATACGAAATATCTGGCCTTTCAATACATTCAATTTAATACGCCTAGGATGCATACTACCATTATGTAAGAGATTGTTCTTCCTGACAGGTTTCCTATATAAAGTCATAGAAACCAAGCAGGGGGCATTCCTGAGAACTTTCACATCAAGAAATTCAATCTCAGAGTATTTATAGATAAAACTGAGTGTAGTGATATTATTGATGTATATTAAAAACTCTTTAAGATGTTTTTCAGTGTCATGACACAGCAAAAACATATCATCCACAAACCTTTTATACCATATAATAGACTCAGAAAATGTATTATTGGCAAGGACATTACTTGTCTCCCATTGTACCAGGGATAGGTTGGTGTAGCTATTGGCACAGGCAGTGCCCATTGCCATGCCAACCTTCTGTATATAGTGCTCCTCACCGAACATAAAAACATTATTTTCCAGAATCATTTCCAGTAATGCACATAATAACCTGACTTTGCTTGATTGCATATTTCTTGTATGTAGCAGATCCCTTATATTCTCAATCACCCAGGCATTAGGGATAACTGTAAACAGTGACTCTCTATCTAGAGTAACTAGCCAACAAGGATCATAAATGCCTAGATCATTGAGAAAATTCTTAGTATCCTTCAGGACAGTGGTACATTCACAAAGAACAGGATGCAGATTTTTTTCAACAGAGATTGAGAGAGGCTCGGTGGCCCATCCCCTGCTGTACACAATCGGATGCATTGGGGGGTTAAATAGGTGTTTATGAACTTTAGGTAGAACATACATAATGGGAAGCACAGGGACCTCAACATTGAAGTTTTCAAAAAGTGACTCAGAAATCATACCGGTCACATGCAAATCAAAGACTAAAAACTGTATCTTGTCAATGACTGCCTTCACAGCTGCATTAGACATTTGATAGTATGTGCTAGTGTCATCAAGCAATCCATCATATTCCGAATATATACATCCCTGTCCAGCACTACAATACCTCCCCCTTTTACTTTCCCCTTTTTTTCGTCATGGCTGCCACTGCCTATCTAGTCTACGACCCTGCTGCTTTCCTTTTCATAAGAGGAAACGACTCTTGTCTCATCGAGGTGGATGGCCCAGGTGATTCTGTATGTGCTCCCTGACAGTACTGTATCTGGTTCAGACTTGGCCGGTCTGAATTAATAGAAGCTTGTGAGGCCTTCAGCTTCATCTGAGCCTCCTCTGGTGATTCTTTTTGAGCTACCTATGCAGAATGCAGACCCTCAGAATAGCAGGAAGCAATAGCCTTGATTTCCAGCCTTTTTCCTTATTGCTTTAATGATTGAGCAGAAAGCCATCTGGCTTTTGTGGGTATCATCCGAAAAGTCATTGTTGCAGACTATCCTGTTTCTGTCGGTTATTATAGACTTACCCACGGACCTAAGTGAGGACAAAATCCTTTCCTTCTGGTTGTATGTCACAAAGTAAACAAACATCCCTGTGAATATATAGGCTCTCATTACCTGAAGCAGAAATAGTCAACCTGCTTTAAGTTTTCAGGGTTTCCACTGGGCTAATACTGGCAGCTACATAACCAATACAGTCCCATCACACCAAACCTTCAGGTATCCTGAATTGTGGTTGTTTTTACTGTAAGACCTGTCTTACTGATCATTGAGCCTTGTTTCTATGAGGTCTAATCTAGCTTCATTGTCCACCAAGCTGAGCTAGAGATCTGCCACTGCGATGTTCAGTTTTGCCATGTGGTCAGTGCTTTTAGTTAAAACCATCTCATTTCCTCCATGCTCAACTCATTCTTTTCCATATAGTTACTTAATGAAGAGCTGATCTTCTGTACCTCACATGGAATTAACTCAAATTTATCATCAGTTGGAGTGCGCTCATTCCGGTTCTTGATTATGTTCAGAGTTAAACCTCCCTTCAAGGGGCTAAATGAAAGTTCATGTCCTGGAGTAGTCTCCTGCTTTTCAGGATGAGGAAAGACTAAAGAATTCTCTCTTATTTATTTTCTTTCCCCATGATATAGGTAGCTACGTGGCAGCAAGATCACTTGTAAAGGTTAAACAAATTCAGAAAGTAGCTTCTGCATTTAAGGAGAGATAAAGTGCTTGTGTATTAATTGATTGCCATCTTAAATGGAAGTCCTTGCCAATTTGCTTTTATGTTTGTTAAAAAGAAAATATTTGTTACATCAGCAGCATCAATACTATGTAAATGTAGTGAATTGTGGGAGATGTGGTATGAGAGCAGGACTGTTGAGAAAGAAGAGGGTAAAGGATGCGAGTACTGTTACTGGTGTGGACTCCCTCATTCAGACAAACTTGGTGTGGCATTTGGAGCCTTGTGCCAGCACTAAGTATGTCTGATGTTAAAGGGTCTTCTGTACCAAAACATGTTCTTGAGAATAATCCTGATTTAATTTACATGATATTTTATGGCATGTTCTTTATTTCTAAAACACTTTGAGCAGATCTACAGGATACTGACTTTAGCTCAAGGCTTTCTGCCTTGCTGTATTAACAAAACTAGACTATATAGTGCTTTATTGGTTGTCTTGCCATTACTGTAAACAGAGTAGGGAATGAATGTTTCCAGATCTAATGTAATGTTGTGCCATGGAACAGACTAAATGTGATCATTTGTTTGCATTTGCTGTGTTATGAATAAATAGTGGGCTGTTGTTAGTAGTCACTCTCAAGCTCTAGTAATTATTTCCTTCACAGTATCCTCAATGTATTTCCAGTTTAGAACACCATAATGTCATTATTATACTTATTACATTTAAAAATGTAATAACACGTCATACTGCTTCTAATGGTTTTCAGTGTACTGAGTTCATGGATTGCTTTTCTCATTTGTGTCAGTTTTATAGTAAGTAGTCCATTTTTGATGGACTGCTGAAAAACAGACGACTCGCTTCATACCTGTCAAATCCCATTGATCGCCAGTGTTGTAGTTAGTATGACTGCCAAATCAAAGCTTAAAGTAAACAGGCTAAAAGTTTAGCCTTCTTGCTTCTCTCCAGGGTTGTACGACTTTAGAGTTCTAGATAAGTAAAAGAGGGTTTGGTGGTGCAAGCTCCACATGGAGATGCAGTGGTCTTCCCCTAAAACAAAAGTTTTATTTTAGTGACTGATTTTACTTTTTAGTGTCTGTACTTGAAGTAAGAGTGGTACAGTGTAAGTGAAAATGATTGCTGTTTTGGTGTTTTCTAATGGCTGGTTATTAATAAGTTGGTAGTTTTAGGAAAGATGGAGTTGACCCCATGTATAATCAGGTACGATCATTTTTGGATCCGTTTCCATTTACTGGATCATTACTGTTGCTTACCACTGGTCTTCCCATTCATATCTGTGGTATCATTTTACAGTACATTAACACTTTTAATTTGATTATTTTTGTCTGGGTAAACTCCGCAAGCACAAGGGCAACCCAGTGGAATACTCTGGTTAAGTGCTTGCAGCAGTTTAAATGATTTTCTCAGACTGGCATGGTTTGCAGTAAAATACTTGAGACTCGTACACTGAAATATAGGCTGAAACTTCTTTTATACTTTTTTGAAGTCCCTCAAAACTTCCTTCTCCCATCATAAAGTGCCTGCAGGAATTATCTGTCTTGGCATATTTTAACGTGAGATGAGCTTTCCAGCCTGGTCTCTGCAGTGCTGTCAGCAAGTGTGATAAATTAAATCATTCTAAATACTTTAACTCGGGACACTTAGCTGCTTACCTGGGCATTAAATTAAAAACTACTTACCTGGGTATTAAATTAAATCATTGTAATTACTTTAAATTCACAGACTTAACTGCTTACCTGACATCCTGTTTAACTGGTTACCTGGGCATCCTGAGAAGAACTTCTCTTTTCCCTTCATCACCTTAGCTGGCTGTATAACTTTGAGTCTTACTGGTGTTCTTCAGATAAGGAGTGTCCTGCTTGCAGCAGTGCTACAAATAGTCTATAAACCTAAGTAGACCATGTTAATGGTGCAGTGCCTCGATTTAAGAACAATACTAGGCAAGCAATCATGGGGACCATAAGGTACCTTGCCATATACACCTTTAAGGCGGCACACTTAAAAGTTCTTTCCACCCTTTTCAAGCACTTTGTAATGTTCACCTCCTTAATTGCACATGGCCATGCTTGATAACCCTGTGGTAAGTTTGTGTATTAAGCCAGTCAAGACTTGCCTTCAAGGTAGTCGAAGTAGTACTTTGATGTATATTGGTAACGTATTCCATAGGCTGAGGAAAGGCTGAGTTAGGAACCAATACATCCAGTGAGTCTTATTTGTTGTGGTAGACGTAGGTCCACAGTGTGTGTGTTTGCTGTTTGCAGAGCCAATAGTTTTGTGAAGAAATACAGTGAAATAGGGCTCGGTCGTCCAGGTCTTGAAAAGTGAGACATAGGCTGTCATCTTCTCCAAAATGACCTATAGTATAAGGACAGTTGACAGTTGTGCTAATTTGTTGGTATAGCTGAAGAATTTAAATCCTTTAATGTTCTTGGTTAGAAATCTTTGGGATATATCCAGGTGAACAATATGCTCAGATTTCTACATACTAAAAGGGGGCACTGCATTTGACAATGATCCTGACTAGTTTGGCGGCTTCCCAGAATTGTGAGGAATCTTGGAAATTAACTGGGTCAGATAGGATTTCCTGACTGTGGTGGAAACCTAATTGAATTAGAATTGTCTATATATGTATCCAAGTCTCTCTTGACCATGTCTTTATGAAGAAAAGTTATGTTTATAACAGATAAAGTGGGAACAGCTTTCATGATGAATGCTCATATGCTGCACCTTTTAACATTCTGCTTGAGGCAGTTTCTGATATAACAGGTGTGTGCATATTCCAGCCCTTGCTGGAGCTGTTTAGTGTCAGTGGAAATGTGATAATGGTGACCACCTTGCATTCATCAGCAAGCTTGGGTCAACCACAGTGCTGGTATTTTACTTTTGTGTCTACAAAATAAGCACCAAAGTGGATAAAACTAAGTAATGAATTGGCTATGTTAGCTAATTTGTTACAGTTGTATGTCCAGAGTGGGTACGAGCAACTTTTATGACTTGGGATTTGTTGAATAGCCACTTTGTCCTTCAAAGGACAGTGTACAGGTTTACTTGGTTTACCTAATTTTTCAATAATACTAACATGGTGTCTAATGTTAGAAGACTTGGCCAGGTCAAGATAAGTAGCATGAACTGAATGACGACTGTCCACAGCCTATGTAACCTTTTCAGAGAAGCTTACTAGGGTCAGAAGAAGGGTTTGGCCCTTTGCAACACCAAACAGATCAGTTAAGTCACCCATGTTTGTATTTATGAGTTATGATATGAAGTAATTCATAACTTTTCATGTAAGGCTGGTGAACGTTGATAGACTTGTAATTACCACAATTTGTAAAGGCACCTTCATTATGTAGGGTAATTACAGTGCCTGTTCTGCCATTCTAAGGCAGTAACCCTGTGGATTGGCTGAGGTAGAAGAGTTTAAGCTGAACATTGAATAGTTCATACTTGGCACTGATGAGAATGCTGCCTGTTATATATAGTCTGGTCCCAAAGAAGTACCATTTTGAGAATTTTTCCTAAGTATTTCAGGGGGGACTAAATTTTCAAGAATAGTGCAGTCAACAATGTGAATAGGTGGGGTAAAGTTAGCACTGAACTTGTCTGCTAAGGTATTGATTATATCGTAGGGATCAGAATGTGAGATGATATTCTGGATGAGCTTGCTTCATTGTTGGGACATTATTCTCTTACATATCTGAAAAAAGCTTTATAGTTTCCTTTTTATTATCTGTAGCAAGCTTATGGTCATATTCCAGATTACAACAATGCTCAAGTTCTGTGTTGACATCTTTCACTGCAGTCTTGAGATAGGAAGATGGCGATTTCTTACAACTTTTTGTTACACACATTATTAATGCAGAAGTTCATCACAAGAGGTTTATGCCTGAATTTGCCACTATATTTGGGACAGGTGGGTACTAACTATTGTATGCAGCTGTTTAGATGCTGGTACAAGTTACAAGTTAAAGACTGATGTAACAGCTGTCTGTCTGTGGGGAATTGTTGGGAAATTTGCCTAGGTCATATACAAGATGAAGTGGGTTTCCCTTGGAGAGGTCCGTAGACTATTTAATTTCTTGGTGAGGTGGTGCTAGGCGTGATGGAATACATGACTGATTAAGAAGGGATGAGGATCTGTGTGGTGGGGGTACAGTTGGAAGATAGGTTGGTAAGTATCAGGTCAAGGATGTTAGATCCACTAGTGGATAGTTTTACAATTTTCTCTAGTGCATTGGTATTAATTGTGGTAGTTAGTGCATGGTTAATTGAAGTCTTCTAGCATGAAGGTGTTTGGGTTTAATATTTAACCCCTCCGTTAAGGTCATTGCCATGATCTGCAGGGGACTTGCGAATGATGTAATAGTTGTACTTGCAGGAACTCTAAGTTAGGGAGTGTTGGAATGTCCTTTGGAGGCATTAAAACCTTTACCAAATATGCTGAAACCCTGGTATGAGAGGTGTAAGTGATCACTAGTGAAACATGAAGTCCTATCCACCATCTCATCTCTGGCTGGCACATACTGGATCCCTTAGAGTGACACCCACTGCCAGACTTCTCCACTTACAATTAAAACCTGATGCAAATTAGAGAGGTTCAGTACCAAAAGGTTTTCAGTACTACACAGTCGATTTTTCCTCCTCCTAGGATGTGCACACTTGTGACAATGTTCAGTGTCTCCTTAATTAAAAAAAATATCTAACAGATAGTCACGGCACTCTGTATCATGGTCAGTATGAGTGTTATCCATGCTATTTTTGTACTCAGGTCCACAGAAAATATATTTTTAAGTATAATGGTTATAAATTTTAAACAGCTGACCATAGGCACAACTGTCAAAAAGCTTTCACTTCTGACCTGACTTGGCATGTCCAGAAATGTGTAAAGTCAATGGATTTGCAGTTTTCTGACATCTGTATAGAAGCATTTTCTTCAAAACGTCAACAGGAGGATTACAATGTGCATATCTGGAATTTCTCTGCAGGCTAAGTGGCAAGACAAGTACAGCTGCCTTTCTGAGAAGCTGTTATTACAAAAAAAAAAAAAAAAAGTATAGACAAGGCACAAAGATGTTAATCATATCGATCACAGCTTCAGTAGCCTTAGCTGTAGGAGGTGTATCCTACCAAGGATATAACAGCCAACCAGTGTGCAAAGATTCAGGGTACATTCTATATGTCCAAATCATCAGTCAGCTCAAGCTGAGCTGACTAAAAAGACAGGTTTGGGTGTAAAGCCCTTCAGAGCTTTCCTGCCACCGAAAAGTATGCTCCTGTGCAGGCTTTCAAGGATCGACTGTTGGCTTCTGCTGTTCTTTGCAGGGCAGATAAATTCCCTTTGGGAAATATCTTCTACTTAACAGAAATTATTTTGTTGTACTTTCCTGTTTAGGAAAGTTGGTTTTAAATTAGAAGTTCTACATTTTAATAAACTGTCACAAGACTTAATGGAACTTTTAAATGGGAGCTCTGTTTTTCCTGTCAGTTTAAAAGTTGTTTAAAGTAATTGAAAATCATTTTTTTCCTGTGGAGAAACTGTGTTTGTTGTACTTTTGGGGGCTGGCAAAGTGTTTTGTACTGTGTTTGTGTGGGGGGGGGAAGTGACATTAAATTTTTATTGGCCTTTGTTGCTTGCTGTTCCCAGGAAAGAGACATTTTTGGCATGACCATGGAACAAACCACCAGTCCCACACTTTGTCTTCCAGCCATAAAAAGAAAAGTTAAACAAGCAGCCTTTGCCACCACAGCAGGCTATCAGTTTGCTTTGGCAGTAGATGGGTGACTGCTGTGGCAATAACTTATTTCTCAGATCACTCATGTTTTACCCTGGATCCCTGTGGTGTAGTACCTACAGTCACTGTAGAGTTAGGCTAGCCACATCCTCTGTAGCCTTTAGGGTCCCGTCAGTGGGCAAGGGAAAGCCATTCTTATCAGTCCTGGAAGAAGGAACAGGGGAAGCTTCCCTGTTTAGTCAGAATGTTGTACCCATCTTTGGGAAACCGTTGCTGCCATTAATAACACTGTTGGCCCCCTTTTTCTTGTGAAAAACCTGTGTTGTCTACTACTCAAATTTCCTTAGACAGAAGTAGTTTATTATGTCTGGATGAGGGATGAAATGTGGCTATTTATCATTCTTATAAGGTGGTTTCTGGTAAAAGAAAGAGGGGCACCAGTTTTGGATTCAAGATTCTGAATCTAGATAAGAAGATAAAGGGACAGATACAGGGGTTTCTCCTCAGTTTTCTTATACTCCCTGTGGGAGTTTTTTTCTCTGAGACTATTTCAGGAATGTGTAAGTGATTTTGGGTCTATATTAGCAAGTCAAAAATACGTTAGAGCGAACACCTAATAAGCGACACATGTTAGTCGAACTTCCTTAATGTCGAAGTAATTAAATGTCGAAAACTGTAAGAATTAAATGTTTTAGTTGGCCAGCTCACGTCTATGATGTAAGTGCGTGGTTAAAATAAAAAACATTAAAACCCAAGTCCCACTTTAAATTAATTTATGCGTATATATTAAGTATACTGTGTGTAATAGTAAATATCTGTGTGTATTATAAAAAAAAGAAAAATATATTGAATGAAATGTTACTATAGTTTAGCGTGTACTATTTACACGCATTTAGAGCGGTACTAAAGCGTGCATATTGCATTTACTATATGCAACAATGGCTTACGCTCTTTAAACAGGACCTGGTGTGATAGGTAATTTGTACGGAACTGTACAGTCTCAAAAGCTAAGACAGATGCTTATCATTGACTGGTATTTGTATGTATTAGAGAAAACTATCAAAACAAAAAAGTATTGATGTTGTAGCCATAAATGTAAAGGTAGGGCTAATACTGGCAGTAAAGGTTTGAAGGAAGTGTTACTTAAATCAAGTGTACATCAGCATGCTTCAGATCCAACTGAAGTTGATAAATACGTTGCTTTTTGTAAATTAGGACAAATGTCTAAAGAATGCAGACATACATACACCTGCCTTATTGGTAGATGACGTTTTGGCTACTACTTCATTGGAGAGTGTTGTTACATTACCTACTCGTAGGTCTCTTTTACAGCGTGTACATAGAGAGGTGAAAAAGTTTACTTATTCATTCTAAACCCTACAGTACATTAAGTTCAGTTTCCTTAGATGATTTTAAATTGAAAGAGTCCACTTTTATTCAAGAATGTAAGGTAGATATTCATTCTAACTTGCATGTTTTGGTATTCACAACTAAGGAAAATTTTATTGATGTATGCAAGAGTGAAATTTGGTTTGTGGATGGTGTCTTTTTAATGAAAGGCAAGTTTTGTAGACAGTTATACAGCATTCATGCATTAATTTCACGTAATGACAAGCAAAAATGTGTCCCCTTGTTGTATTGTCTTATGACAAAAAAAGCCCCTTAAATCATACAACTTCATGTGGGAATGTGTCTTCACATTATGTATACAGTTAGTTGTAAGTCCACATGTGAAGTTTATACTATGTGATTTTGAATTAGCTGCCATAAAAAGTATAGCAGCTAATTTTAGTGATGTCAGCAACAAAGGATGTCTATTCCATTTCTCTCAGTGTATATGGCGCAAAGCAAAAATAACGAATCCAAACTGGAGCAGGTAAAATAAAAAACACAATTTAATATGAGCGCTTTCGGAAAAGACGATGCTTCTCCTTCATCAGATACACAAAAACATAAACTTTGATGTTATTTTATAATAAAGCCTCGTCTTAATTAATTAATTGAACAATCATGTGATGCAGTCATCTAAAAGAGAACGTCAAGTTAAAAGCAACTGATAAAGCATATAATTCCAACATAAATAGAAAAATCAAAAGTCAATAGAACTACTATATTAATATAAGCATTAAAAAATGCTAAAAAATATTGTATGCAACTATTGAAGAAACCAACAGAGATAATACATGACGTTTTAAAGGAGAATAAAAAACGCCAAGGTAATTATTGATGCTATTAAGGCTTCTAAACATATTACATTATATTATATGGAAGCTACCTCTTCAAGGCTAGAAGTTTAAGAAATTAAGGTGGTGAACTAAATTATCACTAGTCAATAAAGGTTTAAAATGTCCTATTTGTCTTTTAATAGTTACTTCTGCAGAAATATTAGAAAGTAAGGACATAGGAAACCCTCTATTAAGAAACATGTTCTCTAATAAGTGACATTCCTCCATACAGTCAATCTCATCTGAAATCATTCTAGCTGCCCTGACCATTTGTCCCTTAACCACTGCTCTCTTTTGGTGGTAGGGATGGCAGCTAACCCACAAATTCTTTCGAACTTTAGAGGGGATTTTTATATTTATAATTATACAGATCTAAACATCCCCCAGGACATTATTGATTTTTTTGCAATGGGTCTAACCTTCGTTCCGGATACTAATATGGACTTGGTGAACACAATTGTTGACCTTAAACTATTCACTCGGAAAATTAACCTCAATGTTTTAATGGGTGCAAATTCCAGTGTTAACAATTTATTTAGTGTGTCTAGTTTGTTTAACCCACCCCTACATGTTAATATTTTTTCTTTTGAAAAAATGTGTGAAATTGATTTTAGAGCTTTAAGCACAACAAGATTAAGGAACAGAGATGACAACTTTAACCTAAAGGACAATGAACGCGACTTCATCAGACTCCTTAGAGACTGTAATATAAGGGTGATGAAGCCGGACAAGGGGGGTGGGCTGGCTTTCATGGATCATGATATATACATCATGACCATGAGAAAACATTTTGACACCTCAATTTATGATCCAGTTAGTTTAAATGAATATAATATTGCCCTCAGGAAAATTAATTCTATTTTAGATGATCTTTTTTTGGAAAAGGCCATTGACATAGAGCTCCTTAATTTTTTAACTATGCCTGCCCCTAGAATGGCTTCTCTTTTTGGCACACCCAAAATATACAAAAGGATAGTGGATCCGCCATTTCGGCCTATAGTTGACGGACGTGGTTCTGTCACGTATGGGTGTGCCAAATATGTAGATGGCATTCTAAAACCTTTAGTGGAGCAGGAGGACCAAATATGCAGAGATTCTTGGAGCTTTTTAACCGAACTTTAACCATTCCATTCCATCACGACTATAAGTTCTTGACAATTGATGTCAAGGACTTATATACAGTCATTCCCCAAAGTCTGGGTTTGGAATGGATTCGTGAATTTGTTACAGAGAAAAGTAAGTGACAATACAATTTATGTAGTTGAAACTCTTTTGGAAATTGTTCTTACCAACAACTTTATGTGGTTTGAGGGACAGATTTACCTCCAAAAAAGTGGAGTAGCTATGGGGTCTCCGTGTGGAGGAAGTTTTGCCAATTGCATCATGGCATATTGGGAGAAAATGATATTATTTAACAACACACTGTTTCAAGAACATGAGCTTGGTACACTCGTTACCAAGATGACATGTTTTTATTATGGAAAGGCCCCAGTGAACTAGTCCCTGAGTTTATTGACATAATTACGCCCCTAACAAATTTCTTTGAATTTACTTTTAACCTACAAACAGACACTATTAATTTTCTTGCCATTCACTTACATAAAGACTTTCTTAATGGTAGGTTTAAAAGCACTATTTATAGGAAACCCACATATTCTAATTCATTCCTCTATTTTTCTAGCTGCCATCCCTACCACCAAAAGAGAGCAGTGGTTAAGGGACAAATGGTCAGGGCAGCTAGAATGATTTCAGATGAGATTGACTATATGGAGGAATGTCACTTATTAGAGAATATGTTTCTTATTGGAGGGTATCCTATGTCCTTACTTTCTAATATTTTTGCAGAAGTAACTATTAAAAGACAAATAGGACATTTTAAACCTTTATTGACTAGTGATAATTTAGTGTACCACCTTACTTTCAGAAATGAGCATGGAAGTACTTCTGATACTAGAGTAGAAAGTTTCACTACTAGTTTTTTATGTACTTATAGTTTAGACCATGCTCTTATTAGAGAAATACATAATAAAAATTGGACCTTAATCAAGGAAAGATAGTACCTTAAATAAATTGTTAGGCGATCAACCTAAAATCACTTGTAGACGAGGGTTTAATTTAAAAGCATTGTTGCATTTTTCTACTAAGTCTCCAGCTAACAAGAATAAGGGCATGATAAAATGTGGAACTTGTCAGCAATGTAGATATTTAAATACAGCTTATCAGTTTAAAATCGGGGACAAATATTGCAAGGTTCAGAGTAGATACACTTGTGACACCAAAGGAGTGGTTTACTCTGCTTGTTGTCAGGATTGTTCCACTTTCTACATTGGTAAGATAGAAAGAAAAATAAAGCAACGTATTTACGAACACCAATATGCGATTAGTAGGAAAGATATGACTAATGCACTAGCCAGGCACATACACGATTTTCCTGACCATCATTTTAAATTTACTATACTTAAACAAGTTAGTGCAGGATGAGAGAGGTGGCCCATGGCAGATCAAATTAGAAATGGAGGAGTTATATTGGGAAATCAGGACTGCAGCATACGTCTTCCCAGGTCTTAATGAAAACATTTCGGTTAAGTGTTTTCTTAAACTTCTAGCCTTGAAGAGGTAGCTTCTGCATAATATAATATAATATGTTTAGAAGCCTTAATAGCATCAATAATTACCTTGGCATTTTTTATTCTCCTTGAAAAAGTTATGTATTACCTCTGTTGGTCTTCTCAATAGTTGCATACAATATTTTTTAGTATTTTTTAGCATTCTTTAATGCTTATATTAACATAGTAGTTCTATTGACTTTTGATTTTTCTACTTATGTTGGAATTATATGCTTTATTAGTAGCTTTTAACTTGACGTTCTTTTTTAGATGAAAGCATCACATGATTGTTAATTAATTAAGACGAGGCTTTATTATAAAACCACGTCAAAGTTTGTTTTTGTGTATCTGATGGAGAAGCATTGTCTTTTCCGAAAGCGCTCATATTAAATTGTGTTTTTTATTTTACCTGCTCCAGTTTGGATTCGTTATTTTTGTTTTTCTTTTTCTTAAGTTTGTGAACATTTTTTGCTATATGGCGCAAAGTACAACAGTTGCAACTATCAAAGTTGTATGGCAGTTGTGATGAATTTCAGAGAGCTGTAAAGGAGCTTTTGTAGCGTTAAGTTTTTTACCTGAACATGAGGTCATACCAGCATTTAAACAGCTAGCTAAAGACTTTCCTGTAGAGGGTAAAGCACTAGTGTGTTACTTTTCAGATGTATTTGTTTTGGGTCGTGTAAGGAAACAGTTGACTCACTCTATAACATTAGGTAGGTTTCCTCCTATGTATCCTGTTTCTTTTTGGAACGTGTCAAGTTTAAACTATAGTTTTGTGTTCGCGGCAAAGAACTATGTTGAAGGTTGGCATTGGAACATCAGATGTCTACTTGGAAAATGAATTTCCGACATTCCATGTGTGTTGTCTATTTTAGTTCGTGAGCAAAACAGAGTAGATGAAATTCGCCTTCAACTAATGTCAGCTTGTGCTGCATCACCGAAGAAAAGGAAAACTGTAGAGCATGAAAGAAGTTTGCAGTCTGTATTGTCAAAGAAGCAGGAATATAACAGTGCTGAGTTTCTTCGTGCTGTATCTATGTTGCTTAAAGTATGAATGCATGGTTGTTAACATCTGAATAATATGCACCATTTAGTGATTGGGATTTATATTTAATTTACTAATTGTTTAGTTTATTTTTAATAATATATGCACAAAATTCATATTGGGTGGCAGTATTAGGTTAAGTATGGTACTAGTGTGTGGATCATGTGATATGTATCGTAGTTACGTACATATCAACACTTATTTTTATTTATTTATTTTATTT
Source organism: Protopterus annectens (assembly GCF_019279795.1). Classification (NCBI taxonomy): domain Eukaryota; kingdom Metazoa; phylum Chordata; order Ceratodontiformes; family Protopteridae; genus Protopterus; species Protopterus annectens. The sequence continues at coordinate 1,484,872,860 of NC_056725.1, read as the reverse complement.
AACATTTGTTGACCGGGAATGTCCGACTAGGTTCCACAGAGCCTGTTTTCAGCGGAGGCCTGGGGAGAAACCCTCCAGATGCATGTCTTTGGAATGTGAGAGGAAACCGGAGTACCCGGAGGAAACCCACGCGAACACAGGGAGAACATCCAAACTCCGCACAGAAGGCACCCCAGCCGAGAATCGAACCGGAGAACCTCTTGCTGTGAGGCGACAACGTTAACCACTGCACCACTGTGCCGCCCATAGGTGTTTTTTATTTTGTTGGTTTAGTTCCTTACAGTATCGCACCAGGTTTTGTTTGCTGGCCAAATAAAATCATTCGACATTCTGAGATTCAGGATTTAAGCATTTCGCTCTTTGTGTCGCTTATTAGGTTTTCGCTCCAACGTATTTTCGACTTGCTAATATAGACCCAGTGATTTCCGTGGGATAACACCAAGGTTTCTCAGTCCACAGAAAAATAGTGTGAGCTGTTATGAAAGGAATTTCCAGAACCATGCACCCATTCACCCAGTTCTGTCAGCTCAGGAAGACGTCACTACTTGCAAAAAAAAAAAAAAAAAGCAGCTAGAATAAAGCTCTGTCTTATGTTTTTATACACTTTTCCCAAGCCTGACCTAGCAGCTATAGCTTTATTTAATCCTAATGCTGCTAAACATTTGATTAATTCCAGTCCTACTATCTCTGGCAAGGATGGGAAGATTAAGAAGTATGTGGAAAAAAGTATATGCTTCTACAAAGAAATCTGAATTTTTTTTTTCTTTCCCTTTAGCAGCAGGTAGTTTCAGACAAATGGGTTCTGAAGTTCATAAGTTAATCAAGGGTATAATGGCAGTGAGAGTAATTCCTCATCCAGCAGACCAGACTCTTATTTCTCCCTGTACTTTAACACATGCTGTCCAAGGGAGTGAGAGAACAAGTTCCTCCTTCCCAGTTTTGGAAAGGCTTTTTATTTAAGGATGTTTTTAGTGCCAAACCTGTTACATTTTCTTCCTCATTCAAGTGTCTTGGTTACACTAGATTAAAAAGATGCTTGTCATCATAACTCTGTTCATCCAGACTTCAGACTCTTCTTAAGGTTTTGAGTGTTTGGATCACATTATTAGTTCTGAGCCTTTCCCTTTGGACTATCCACTGTAGCAAGAGTGCTCACAAAGGGTCTGGCTGCACTTGTAGCTCATTGCAGGCTACAGGGTATCTCTATTTTTCCATATTTAGGTGACTTGCTAATCTTTGTAGAGTCTTTTTCAAAGTGTCTGGAATCTCTCACTTGGGTGAAAGATCTGCTACAGAAATTGGGCTTCCAAGAGAACATTCAAATGTTTCTCTTTTGACTCCTCCTCACAGGATTGTTTTTGTGGGGTGTCATATAGATACCTCAATTCAAAGAGCTTTTCTTCCACAAGGAAAAAAAAATAGATCTATATCTAGCTCTGTTTCTAAAATTTTCCACTCAGACTTCAGTCACTGCAAGCGAATACCTCAAAATGTTGAGTCCCATGACATCTATGATTCTTATGACACCACTGGAAGGACTCTACATGAGAAAGATACAGTGGTATCTGAAGTCCTCTGTGATCCCAACACTAACATCTTTTGTCTTTTCAAACCCAGTGCTAGGGTTTGGTGGAGACAGAAAAAATTCCCTAAATCTGGGTATCCCCTTCTCCCTTCCTCTTCTAAAGCAGACAGTCACCACATATGCCTTGGACTTTGGGGAGCAGTTTGAGTGATAAAAGTGCAAGGTGTGTAGGATACCAAGGACAGATGCAAGCACCTAAACATAAATGAGATGCTTTCCCTGATCAAGGCACGTAACTCTCGGAATCATCTTTGGTTCCCACAGACAATACCATAGTCATGTGGTACATTAATAAGCAAGGGGGAACCAAATCATACCCTCTTTGCAGACTAGCCACATTAACTTAGGATATAGCTTAACAACACAATCTCTCTCTACAGGCATCCTGTTTTCGGTCAGAGCAAAATTGTGTTAGACAAACTCAGCAGGACAAATTTACCTCTTCTCTGAAAAATCTGCTGGTAAGATTTTGCTCAAGATTCCATACAATAAGGCCTGGAAGATGGATACCTTTTCTTTTCCCTGGGCAGGAATATTCCTGTATAATTTTTCACCCTTTACACTGATATCCAAGATGCTTGTGAAGATTTAGAAGGAATTGCCCAAGATTCTTGAAGTGTCTCCTTTCTGGCCCAGGCAACAGTAGTTCTGCCTTTATTTATTTATTTTTTAAATGACTGGAGGCAATTGCCACAGGCTTTCTCAGAGTGGATCTACTTCACACAATGATCTGAGGTGGTGGAAACGCCCCAGTCAGCTGACTGCTTGGATTACAGTGTCTTAATTCCATTCAGCTACCTGTTTATGGAGAATGTACAGCAGGTACTAATGGAGGCAAGAAAGCCTGTTACTAGAAAATCGTATGTTAGTAAATGGAAACTCCTGCATCAAGGTTCATTTATCGGCCATTTCAGCATGCCTGTCCATGAATACTCCTCTTTCAGTGCATTCTCATGTCAAAATGTTTTACAAAGGGGTTTTGCATAAGGCCTGCAAGAAAACTGGTGGCCGCTGCTTAGGATCTGTTGTGTTAGCGAAGCTAACATTTTTTCCATTTGAATCTTTTAACCTGGCTGACTTGAGGTTCTTAACATGGAAAACAGTTTTACTGATTTGTTTCTTGCAGAGGTCAGAGCAGTCTGAGTTGGTGAGTAAACCCTATCCCATTTTCCACAGAGACAGTGTTTCTTTGAGAACTAATCCTTTTTTTAGGCCTAAAGCAATGTCAGTTTACTTTGAGGCAAAAACTGTCTGTCTCTCCATTTTCCTTTCTTTCCTGATTCCTCAAATGAGGGCAAATGGATACTGCAGACCTTTGATTTCCACAGACAACTAGAGTACTATTTTGATGGAACTAAATTTTTCAGCTCAAATGTTCATTACTTGTGAAGGTAAGAAAAAGGGACAACCTGTGTCAAAACAAACTGTTTCCAAATGGTTGTCTAAGGCTATATTACCTGTTACACTCACCGCAGAAAAAAATATTTTAGGTGGGGTTAAGGGCCTCTCTGCCACAGCCTTTGCTTCATCTATCTCTTTTTGGAAAGGGTTGTATTCTAGATGTATTCTAGAAGCAGCAGCTTGGTCCTCTGTACATATGCTTACAAGACATTACAAGCTTGATTCCTTTTCTAGGTCTGGATCAAGCTTTGCTGCCACCATTATTCAGGGGCTTCTGGACCCTTCTCCTTTCACCTCCCAAACATAGTAACTTTAGGGCAATCTGCACATTGAGCTAAGTCTTCTGCAGCAGTGATCAATGTGATGAGCATAGTAAAGCTATGCATATAAAGTTAACTATAATGGTAGATGTTCAAATGATTACTGCTAAGTTAGCCCCTTACTCCTTCCTTTCCTGTTGTTTTTTGGTTTGTTGTTTATGCCAGGGTGTGGACATTTATTTTTTTGTTCCTAACACTGTTCTTTCAGGTCTCAGCCTTCCTCTGTCTTTTGGCATGAAGGAGCTGAAGAGCTTCATGCCCAAACCTATCATTTCTCTCTGCTCAGCTAGAAATGACTGACAGTTTGAGTGGGTGGATGGTACCCTGAAGCTTTGCAAACTGGTCAGCTGTTATATTTTGGGCAGGATATAACCCATATAGCCAAGGCTACTGCAGCAGTGGTCATTTGAACATTTGCTGATGTTCTTTGTCGTCAGTGTTGCAGTACTCATCCTTGGATCCTTGCCGAAGCAGAAGCCTGCAACAGTCTTTACATTGTCCCTAGCCATCTCCAGTTCTTTCTAGCCATGAAGTCCAATGTGATTCTGTGTTTACTTAATGCTCATAGTCCATTGGCCTGTTTTCTCCAGAGTTTTCTGTGATTTTCAGGTTAAGTACCAAATTAGATAATACTTTTCTCTGATTAATGTTCAAAAATGTTAACTGCTTGAAGAGTGGGAAGCAAATACTAAAAGATTTTCATTCCTTCTGTCCGTTTAGTTTGAGGCCTCAGTATGATGATTCTAATTGTCAGGATTGTGCTAGGTTTAGAGATAAAATCCTTAAGCATAGGTCCAAAGTCCTTCTGATACATGTGCAAACCTTGGTGTCAATTCATGCTGAGTCTCTGCCCTCCTTGTCTTTAGCTGCTACTTTCCCTATGAAATGAAAAGATAGAAAACCTAAGGAAAAGGAATCAGCAGACGGTGGTGATCCTTCCGTGTATGTAACCAAGTCAACCAACTTTGGAGAGAAGCTTTTGCAGCCCCTAGTTCTGGCCATGTCCAGGCCCGAGCCTGCTGACATGACCCCTTTTGTGATCACCACAGCAGCAGGCCACTCAACCTTACTCTTTCCGACTTCTATGTTGGTCAGGTCTGTGGTTGCTCATCAGGTCTCAGCTTGTGATGTTTGAGCATTGTTTACTGAAGGAGAGGGTTCTTCCACAGTCCTACAGGACCGATGCCCCAGTCATCCAAAAGAGGACAGAGACCACCCTTATTAAATAGATGCCTAAACCAAAACGAACAGTCAGTCTGCCTCAGCCTACTTCCTAGTCATCTTCTACTGCTACTACTTAAGTTGAAACTCTGGATTTAACAAACATTGCTCAGGAATTTGTGGCCTTAATGAAGTCCAGGGACCACAGTCAGGCACAACATGTACTACCCCTGTAATCTCTCTCAGTAAAAGAGGTTGCCTTTCTCAAAAAGTCTGATCCTCTGATTCTTCAGGAACTGAGGATTTCTGTTATTTTGAACTCCTCCCCCCCTCACTTCTGTCCTGATTCTGATTAGCATGATTCCCTTTTCTTGGTGTCTCCCCCAGAAGATGTATCCTTTAGGGATGTAGTTCGTAGGATGAAGAATGCTTTTCAGTAGAAGAATAAGGAATTCTCTCAATCTCAAACTCATTACAGGCAACTTCTGAATCTGCCAGCCCCCAGACCACTAGCTATCCCTTGAGCTCATGTGGTGTTAGATGATTTTGAGGACATCCATCTCTCTTCACCAAAAAACTGCACTAAAGGAAATTTTGGAGAGGCTCCTTTGGTTAGTAGTTTTGGTTCTACATGTTTGCTGTACTTTTGATCTTTTTAGTTGAAATCTCTCTTCACCCAGACTCCCTGCCTCTGCACCATGGAAGCTTGATATTTTTTCAGAGTGCTTTATTCTAATAAACATCTCTACAAGAGCCCACAAGGTGACCCATTTGTAGCATCCACTGAAGCCATTTTAACAAGAAACATCTTCATTAAATTGTTACAAATGACATAAGCAATCATACTTGTATAAATGAAAACAAACCATATTGACATACTTTCAATTGCAAATGTTGTACATAACTTATTTTTTATGCAGTCATTGTCAGTCCGACATTACAAAGTTCATTCAATTCCTCCTCCAAAATACTATTCTGTGTGTATTGTTCCCACAATTGCCATTTTTTATGTAATTTGCTCCTACACTTTTCTAAAGATCCCTCTAACAGTTGTTTTATGGCTATTACTATGTTCACTATTTCTATGACTGTTGATTTAGATATAGATTTCCATTTTATAGTAATTGCTTTTTTTTTTTTTTTTTTTTTGCAGCCACTAGAATTGAATTCAGCAAGGCTTTGATTATGTCTAGGCAATTTTGATTCCATATTATGGCCCAGAAAATAATTTCCTTAGTTACACTGATTTGCTTGCCTCATATTTCTGTTAGAGTAGTCTGCCAACTCATTACACTTCCAAAAAATATGTTCACATTTGCCTCTTTCTTACCCAGTATACCTCCAACATTTGCAATCTACCTGAGGAAAATTTCTTTGGAGTCTGCTTGGAGTATTCACTGAAGCCATTAAAGACTCACCTAAATATGCTACTAGACATCACCTGCCTAATGACGGAAAGTAGACTACTGGACAAGTCTGGGAAAAAGACATGTATGTCTGCTACCTTATCTGAGTGTTCTTGCCAATTGTACATGTTAAAATAGTTGTTCTTTGCAACAACAAATATTCAACAACATAGACAGCATTGCAGATAAATCCATAGTAAAGGACATACAGTAGACAACTTGCACAGTACTGTAGGTTTCCAGGCATTCTCTGAAGTGTGGATGTTCTTTGCGTTTCACTGTTGCAGTCATTACATTTGGGTTATCTCCTTGCAGGTAGCCCTCAGTCTGCTTGATTATCAAAGTCTTTTTCTCCTGCGTTGGTTACTGTCTCATCTTCCATGACGTCAGGTAGTCAGGGTTATAAGGCATGCAGCCGACGCCATTACATCAGTCTTTCTTGCTGTGCGGTGCCCAAAGCAGAAGTAGTTCGCAAGTGGCAGTCGGCCGACTCCTGAAATTTTTGTTTTCGAGTTTCAGATCCGAAGTCTTCAAGAAAGTTGAGTACCCCGTTGGGGAAACTTTTTCTTGCTCTAAACTGATGTCAGTAAAAGTCAACAATTGTATTTCTTTTGGAAAGCAAATACCTCATAAAGATTTTCATTCGTACTGCATTCCTTGCTTAGGCCTAAACCACGACGTCCCTCACTGTTGGTTTTGTGCCTTATTCAAACCTCAAACTATTCGTTGTCTGTTCATTTTCACATCTAAATATTTTGGTACTCGGTTCAATTATCCAGAAATGGCTTCAGTAAGCCACCTGACTACCGATATTCCAAAAAAAACGCAAAGATAAAGACAGAGACAGGCCGCATAGGTCCAAAGCTGCCGATGACACTTCCGTTAAGCTAGTCGCCAGTTCCCTGGTACTCAGTGAGGTGCTTTTGCAGCCCCCGATATCCGCTACTTCAGATTTGCAATCCTCTACTGAGACTCATTCGGAGTCCAGTATGCCACGAGATGCTTCTTCAACTGTGGAACCTGCGGATATTTCTACCTTGGATGGGTCCGGAGCCGCTGTGCAGCCACCGGCTTCTGAGGGTGTATTCAGGCCTACTGACTTGCATATTAAACCAACGCCATCTTCTTCAAGGCCTAAATCTTGATCCATGACTAGAAAACCGATGACCAGACCGCATGGTCAGGGCCCCTATGCCTAAAAAAACAAATGATAAAAATGGCTGAAGACTTTATTACTCTAATCAGGGGAGGCCACCCTTCTCCCTCTAAGAGACCTAGAACTGATTTTCCTTCTGATTCTTCTGATCAGGATTCTGAAATTTCTGTTTTTTTCTGATGACCAAGAGTTGCCCTTATCTACCTATGAGGATTCTGATGCAGAGGAATCCATTCTCTCTGCCTCCCCTCCAGAGAATTTCTCTTTTGGTGAAACTTTGCATACTCTTAGGGAGCATTTCTGCTGGAAAAGCCTGGATTACTCTGACTCCAAAAAGAGGCTTAGGGAATTCTTACTCCTACCTCAACACAGGCCTTTAGCTATCCCTCCTGTATTGGACATTGTAGATGATGCCTTCTTGGAATCTAGCCTGGCCCCTGACACTTTACCCCCGGCTCCCAGAAAACCTGACCGGTATTACAGAGTACCTGACTCTCACAAGTTCCTCTTTAAGAATCCTACTGCGGATCCTAAGACCATTTCACAGGGACCCAAAGGCATTAAGGCTACTACTGCCAAAAACCCTACCCCCTCTAATAGAGATTCCAGGGCCCTGGACAGATGGGGTAAGAAGGTTTACACTTCTGCAACTTTGGCCATTAGGGCCGTAAACTGCCAGTTTCATATGTTAAAGTATCAGCAACATATTATTGGATTGCTTAAACAGAAAATTATGTTGATTCCTGACTGTGCCGAAAATAAAAAAAATTACAGGATTTAATGCATTCTGCTGAACAAGTGGGAAAACATACTTTACAATGTGGTTTTGATTCATTAGAGGCATCTTGCAGGGCTGCTGTCACTGGGTTTGTACTTAGAAGGCATGCTTGGCTTAAGGAGCAAACTTTGCCAGATCATTTTAAAGCTAAATTACTGGATGCTCCCTTAAACCAAGACCGCCTGTTTGGCAACCAAGCAGAAGAAGTACTTAAAAACATGGAGAAAAAAGCTAAATCTATGCAAACTGTTAAAGATTTCCTACAAGTACAGCCTCCCAGATTTAGTAGGCACTGGCCTTCTAAGAATTGGTCTTTTCCTGCCTCATCCAGGCCTTCTCAGTCCACACCCAGAACCAGCAGACCACCCAGACCTCAGTCTCAAGGTACTCGCAGGCCTAAGCAGTGGGGGGCTCCCACTTCCTAAGCAGGAAGTAGTAAGACACCCCCCTATGGTAAACTGTCACAATGACTTAACTTTAAACCTTCCAAGCCCTGCTCAACTGACTGTTTCTTTAGAGGTAAAGGTCACCCTGCATGCAAAGAACTGGGAGCTCATTACCCACGACAAATGGGTTTTAAATATAGTTTCCCAAGGATACAGATTCCACTTCCACTCCTTACTAACCCCAAACCGTTGGCCAGCCCTACCCCCAAATCAGTGGGCAGAGGCTCAAAAGCAGGTTCTCTTTCTTCTAAGCATCAAGGCTATTCAACCTGTCCCAGAAGAAGAATGGGGGCAAGGTTTTTACTCAAGACTTTTCCTGGTACCCAGAAAGGACAATTACTGGCATCCTATCCTAGACATGTCTATCCTAAACACCTTTTTGGTAATCCCAAAATTCAAAATGCTAACTCTTCATCACCTGCTTCCCATGCTAGGCAAAAATGCCTGGTTGGCAACACTGGATTTAAAGGAAGCCTACCTGCACATCCCAATCAGGGAATCTTGCAGAAGATACCTACGCTTCAGAGCAGGCTACATGCACTTTCAGTTCTCTGCACTGCCCTTTGGCTTATCTACTGCACCCAGGGTAGGCCTTTTGCAGGCAAAGAAATATTCAGATATACCCATACCTGGACAATTGTCTAATTCAGGCAGAAAGCCAGGACATACTATTAAATCATCTGGAATTTGTAAAGAAGTTACCAACTTCTCTGGGGTACACCATAAACGAAAAGAAATCACATCTAGTACTCTGCCAACAAATTGTATTCCTGGGAGCAAGCTTGAATACAACTTTCCAGATGGCCTACCTCATGCCAGAGAAACAAGTTTGTTTGACCGCCTACTTCAAACTACTGGTCACAAAGACCCAGCTATCTGCAAGGAAAATAGTGCAAGCCCTGGGGTTCATGGCCTCTTGCATTGTACTAATTCCATATGCAAGACTGCACATGAGGAAACTACAATGGTATCTAAAAAGCCTATGGTGTAAACATTCTCAGGACCTAGAATCAATGATTCCTATCATCTCTTGTCTAAAGACAGAGTTCCTTTGGTGGGCAGAGGCCTGCCGCCACAACAAGGGACTGCCATTCACTCTACCTCCTGCCGCCCAAACCCTAACAATAGACGCATCAGACTATGCATGGGGGGCTCACTTGGCAGGACAGTGCATTCATGGAAAATGGAACCAGAGTCAAATGCACCTGCATATCAATCAAAAAGAAATGTTAGCTGTACAGAATGCTCTCTCAGCCTTCAAGGACCACATTCTTCCAGGACAGTTATTGGTAAAGACGGACAACACCACTGTTATGTGGTACATAAACAAGCAGGGGGGAACCCACTCATACCCTCTCTGCAGACTAGCCATGGCTCTGTGGAACACAGCCTTGAGCTACCAAGTGCACCTACAAGCTCAATTCCTGCCAGGCAAGCTAAATACACTGGCAGACGATCTAAGCAGAAATCTCATGGACCCACACGAGTGGAAACTGGAACCAAAAATATTCAACATTTTGAGAAACAAATTGGGGAGCCCAGATATAGACCTGTTTGCCTCAGAACTACCAGTTGAACAAATTCTGTACAAGGACTCCCCACAGACAAGCTTGGAAAGTGGATACCCTGTCCAGTTTATGCCTCCCCCGCCCCCCCCCTCTGCCTCTCCTCTCCAAAGTGCTACTAAAGATCAAACAGTACAAACCAAGGACAATAATTATTGCACCAGACTGGCCACGCCAACACTGGTACCCCCTCTTGCACAGTGTGTCACTGCAGTAACCATGGCACCTGCCTCAGACCCCTGCTGTCCCAACAGGAGGGTCAGATTCTGCACCCACAGCTACAAACCCTGAACCTTGCAGCCTGGCTAATTACCTGATCTCTCAGTTACCTCAGTAAGCAAGTGATGGATGTCATTCTGGAGGCAAGGAGGCCTAGTATTAGAAAAGCCTATGCTGAAAAATGGAAAAGATTCTGTTTCTGGAGCCTAACTCGGGGGATGAGCACAACAGTCCCCAATTTATCACACATTCTTCAGTACTTAACTGAGATGCTTCACAAGGGCCTTTCCTTTTCATCCATCAAAATTCATGCCTCGGCCATTTTAGCACATTATAATACAGAGCCACCCCTCTTCTCTCATCCACTGCTGAAGCAATTCCTCAGAGGGGCCAAAAACTGAAGACCACCCAGGAGAGCCCCTACTCCAGTCTGGGACCTTAACTTTGTATTGGAAAAACTCTCTCTACCTCCCTTTGAGCCAGCTGCAAATACAAAGTTGAGATTCCTTTCTTGGAAAACAGCCTTCCTTCTAGCCATCACTTCAGCAAAAAGGGTGTTTGAATTACAGGCCCCCATGCCCTCATGGCAGTGGAGCCTTTCATCATCTTTCATGCGGACATGGTGTCCCTCAGGACCAATCCTTCCTTTATGCCCAAGGTGGTATCCAGTGTGGCCCTTAATCAGTCCATTCATTTGCCAACCTTCTTTTCTAATCCACAGAACAAAGGGGAAGAATACTGCACTCCTTGGACGTGGACAGACAACTTAGGCTTAGTCCTGTCCAAGTAAAACCTATCTGGAAATCTGAACAGCTTCTGGTTGCATTTGCTGCAAGGGCAGAGGGGGAAGGCCATTTCAAAGCAAACCATTTCTAAGTGGATAGGCTATTGCATTCATTTCTCCTATAAGCACCATGGAAAACCTACCCCACAGGGGATAAGATCTCATTCCACCATGGCTGCATCTACCTCTACAGCCTTTCTCAGAGGTGTCCCTACCAGGGACATCCTAGAATCTGCTACCTGGAGTTCTGTACATACCTTCACCAAGCATTACCACTTGCCAATTCTTTCTAAATCCAGAGCTGGCTTTGCCACTGCAGTCTTGCAGGGCCTTATAGCTGGTCCTAATGCTATCTAATTGCCTCCTCCCTTTCTTAGCTTAGGGAATCTACCCAAATGTATTGACTGCAACAGTGAAACACGAAGAACATAGTACAGTTGTGTACACTTACCATAAATGTAGATGTTCAGTGTATTCACTGTTGCAGTCCTGGTTACCCTCCCTCCAGCCCCCTGACTTCTATTGACTATACGTCTATTCTTGTTTACTATGCTTAAAGCTTTCTGGTGTATTTGCTTTTGTTGGAGGTGTAACCTTGTATATAATTGCTTCCCATTATGGGAGCACCTGACATCTGGGGCAAGAAAAACTGATGTAATGGTGTTGGCTGCATGCTTTATACCCCTGACTATCTGACGTCATGGAAGATGAGAAAGCAACTGACGCAAGACCCAAGACTTTGATAATCAGGCCTACTGAGGGCTACCTGCAAGCAGAAAACCCAAATGTAATGACTGCAACAGTAAATACACTTGAACATCTACATTTATGGTAAGTGTACACAACTGTACTTTATGATGCATTAGATGCATCATGCAGGGCAGCAGCTACTGGCTCTGTCATCAGGAGGGGCACTTGGCTTAGGACATGGTCAGTTTCTGACCAGGTAAAATCTGAGTTTTTGGACATCCCATTGGATAATGAATTTCCTTTTGGGCCTCCTGTGGTGAAGGTTTTTGGAAAACTGGAGAAGAAAGGAAAACAAAGACTAAAGGAATGGTATTTTTCTCCAGCCTTTACATATAGTAGAAATTACCTTTCCGAAGCTTGGCCTTTGCGATCCTGGCAAGTTAAAGGGGAGGCTTTCGAGATGTAAAAGACCAAAGCAGTCCAGATGATAGCAACCTGAGCAATGCCTCAGGCTGTGAATGTACAATGCTACCCCCCCCCCCCCCCCCGCTTCCATTACACTAGCAGGAAGACTCTTCCATTCTGAAGTAGTGGAAACTTGGCACTTTAGATCTGTGGGTAATAAGTGTCATAGAAAAAGGTTACTTCATTCAGTTCAGACAGGGACCTCCCTTTTTAGGGATACCAAAGACTCTAAAGGGCTAGGAAGGTCTCCTTCCATCTTTCCCGCAAGAGCTTTTGCAACAGGGATACATCTAGCCAGTCTCTCTGGGAGAGAATGCAACAGGTTTCTACTTAAGACTTTTCCTAGTACCAAGAAAGGAAGGTACTTGGGAGACCAATTTTAGACATCTCCAAGTTAAATAAGTTTCTAAAACATTCCCAAGTTCAAGATGCTAACCCTACAGTAACCGTTGCCTGTAATCTTTCTCTGAGTATACATGATTGCAATGGGCCTGAAAGATGCTTATCTTCATGTACCTACAGCAAAGGAAAACAATCAAGTCCTTCAATTTATAGCAATAGGTTCCCACTACCAGTCATGTGCTTTACCATGTGGCTTATCCACTGCTCCCAGAGTATTCACCAACCGTTGAGTTCCGGTTTAACTTAACTGTTTACCTGCAGCACACTGCAGAACACTAGGAGTGCACATTTACCCCACCTGAAAGTTTTTCTCCATGGAAGTGACGATCAGTCTTGGAACGTCAAGCAGCCTTACAGGCTACCTTGGACTGCTTTCAGAGAGTGGACGTCACCCTTGATTTACAAGTTCCATCTTCAGTCCCAGACAAGAATCCCCTTCCTTTGTGCATTGATAGAGACTGTTCAACAGAAAGCATTCTTGTGTATGTGTTTTTGTTGGAGGTGTAACCTTGTATGCAATTGCTTCCCATTATGGGGGCACCTGACATCTGGGGCAAAAAAACTGATGTAATGGTGTCGGCTGCATGCTTTATACCCCTGACTTACCTACAAGGAGCATTCCTGACATAATTCTTGCTCAGCCTACTGACAAAGCAGTCCATCACAGCAGGGGAGTATCTGAGGGCCCTAGGGTTCATGGTGTCATGCATCCTAATGACCCCCTTGGTAAGACTTCAAATGAGGAAACTTCAGTGATTTCTGAGAAACTCCTAGGTACAATACTCTGACTCTCTGGAAACCCAGGTGTCTGTTTTATCATGCCTCAAAGAAAAACTTCTTCGGTGAAAAGACACTAGCAAGTTGATTTCAGGTGCAGTGTTTACTATAGCAGAGACAGACAAGGACATTACCACAGATAGTTTCAAGGTAGCATGGGGAGCACACTTAAACCCCTTGAAGTTGCATGGTCCTGGACTCCAGAACAAGGAAAATGTCACATAAACCAAAAATAATTGCTGGCAGTTTTTCTAGGTATGAAAGCCTTTCATTGTTATTTATCCCCTAGCACACTGCGGATTTGGATGGACAACACCGCAGTTGTGTGGTGCATCATCAAACAAGGGGGGAACTCTTTCCTACCCTCTTTGCAGTCTAGTAATAAAGATTTGTCTCATCACACACAGATTGCAGTATACTGTGATAGTATCCTATGTCCCAGGCCAGAACAACACCCTAGCAGATCCATTGAGCAGGAACATTCTGGACCACAATCAATGCATGCTAAAACTGGAGATCTTCCTGGACCTCAACCATCTTGGGGGCTCCAGGGTTAGATTTGTTTGCCAACCGCAACATCGGGCAACCCTTAAAGTTTTGCTCAATAACCCAACAGAAAGGGACATAGAGAACAGAAGTGTTCTCCTTCGAGTGGACAAGTCTCCTCTTTTATGCCATCCTACCCTTTCCCCTTATACTCTGGGTCCTGATAAAGGTGAGGTCAAACAAGCTGAGCATAATTGTTATAGCTCCTTTCTGGCCAAGGCAACACTGGTTTTCCCTCCTTGGGCCCTGAGTGAAGGAAGATTTTTCATCCTACTACAACTGATGGACCTACACACTCGGCTAAAGGGGTCTGTCATTCATTCTCACTTGGAGTCACGTTAACAGTTTGGAGGATTGTTTCTGACCTCGTATAATGCAGCCTATTCTACAGAAGTGCTGTATATCCTGAGAGAGGCTAGGAAACCAACTAGTAGAAAATCATATTTATCCAAGTGGAAAAAGTTTTCCCTGTGGTGCAAGAACAAAAACATTAACCCATCGCTGGCAGACACAAACCTTCTGTTGCAATATTGTCAGGGTTATTCCACCAAGGACTCTCTTGTCCAGGGTTAAGGTTTGCACTTCAGCTATCCATGTTTGTCTTTTTGCTCTTCTCCTCTTTATTCCCACCCCCACATGAAGCTTTTCCTTAAAGGGATCCTAAACCATCAACCCCCGCAGGAAAAACCCTGTCCCTACCAAGGACTTGAACTGCTTTAGAGAAGCTAACTTTGTCACTTTTTGAGCCAGCAACATTTGCTCCTCTAAAGATGCTTACTTGGAGGACCACCATACGCATAGCTATCACCTCAGACAGGCAGATGTTCTTTGTGTTTCACTGTTGCAGTCACCACATTTGGGTTATCCCTGCTGGGGTAGCCCTCAGCCGGCCTGAATACCAGAGACTTGGTATTTCTGCGTCGGTTGGTGTCACTTGAAGACTGATGTCAGGTCATCAGTGGTATAAAGGAAGGCAGCTGACGGCATTACATCAGTCTATTTTGCTGTGGAGCCCAAAGCAGAAGCAGTTTGCACGAGTGCCGGTTGGCCACTACCAGAGTTTCGTTTCCGAACTGAAGTTGAAGGCGTGGAAAGCCAAGTACCCCATCAGGGATCCTTTTTTCTTGCACTAACCAGTGTCAGAAAAAGTTAATTGTCTCACCTGTGGAAAGCAAATACCACACCAGGGCTTCCACTCCTACTGTGTCACTTGTATAGGCCCAGACCACGACATCCCTCGTTGTCGGTTCTGTGCCTTGTTTAACGCCAGAACTATTCGTCATTGGGCCCTTATTGTAGCCAGATATTTTTGTTTGCAGTCCTCTAATTCTGATATGGCTTCCATAAGCCATCTGACAGCAGACCTTCTGAAAAAACATAAAGACAGAGACAGACTGCACAGGACTAAACCTTCCGATGATACTACCGCCAAGCTGGTTGTCAGTCCTCCGGGATTCAGTGAGATGCTTTTGCAGCCCCTGATGCCCACTTCATTTAATTTGCAGGCCTCTACTGAGACCTTTTCGGAGACCGGTATGCCACAGAACTCTTCTTTGTCTAAAGATCCTGTGGTCGTCTCTACCTTGGATGGGTCCGGAGCCGCTGTGCAGGCACCAGCTTCCGAGGAAGTCCTTTGCAACACCAAATCCAGACATAAATCGATGCCTTCTTTCATGGCTACTGTTCTTTCTAAAACAACTGAGTTCCTTAGGCCCAGGGGTCAAACCACCCCAAAGAAACTGACTTCCAGCCATTCTTTGGTGCCTGCTCCCTTGCCTCAGTCATAAATGCTTAAAATGGCAGAGGACCTTATCATGCTGATTAGGGGAAGCCAAGCCACTCCCTCAAAAAAAAAAAAAAAAAAAAGAGATCTGTCTCCAGAAGTTTTGTCTGAACAAGAGTCAGATGAATCTGATGCATCTGACTATGAAGACATGCAGCCCCTCTCTCTACATATTAGGATTCTGATGCAGAGGAATCTATTCCTTCAGCCTCTCCCCCAGAGGATTTTTCCTTTGGGGAAACTCCTGTATACTTTAAGGGAGCATTTCAAATGGGAAAGTCAAGACTACCCACAGTCTAAAAAGAGACTGAGAGTTCCTGGACCTTCCACAGCACAGGCCCTTGGCCATCCCCCCAGTCTTAGATGTGGTGGATGATGTCTTCCTTGAATCCAGCTTGACTCCAGATGCCCGCCCTCCCTCCTGCTCCCAGAAAGCCAGACAGGTACTACAGAGTCCCTGACTCTCACAAATCTCTCTCTACAAATCCAGCAGCGGACCCTGAGGTCATTACTTTAAGGCCCAAAAGGGGTTAAAGCTACTTCAGCTAAGAATTCCCCCCTCAGACAGGGATTCCAGAGCACTGGACAGATGGTGTAAAAAAGTATACACCTCAGTTACTCTTGCTATCAGGCCACTAAATTGTCAGTTCCATGTGCTTAAATATCAGCAACATACCTTGGAACTCCTTAAACAAAAAATGTCCTTTTCCTGCATGGGCAGAATCTAAAGATTTACAGGAATTAATGCACTCTGCTGGTCAAGTAACTAAACACACTTTGCACTGTGGTTTTGATGTCCTAGAAGCTTCTTGCAGGGCAGCAGTCACTGGATCTATCGTTAGAAGACATGCATGGCTTAAGGAACAACCCCTGCAAGACCATGTCAAATCAAAATTGTTGGATGCACCCTTGCACAAAGATAACTTATTTTGTACTAAAGCAGAAGAGGTGTTAAAAAAGATGGAAGAAAAATCAAAATCTATGCAGACTGTTAAAGATCTCTTACAGGTACAGCCCCCTAGGTTCAGCAGGTATTTCCCTTCCAAGCACTGGTCCTTTCCTGCACCGAGTAAACAGGGCCAGCCTAGATCCTGTGGAAACAGACCTCCAAGACAGCAGTCCCATGAGGTGCAGAGATCAAAGCAGTGGGCTTCCTCTACTTCAAAACCAAGGAGTTCTAAGCCAACCCCTTATAGTAAGACCTCACAATGACTTACCCTCTCCCAACCTCACCTCTGCCCACCATCACATACCCCTAGGAGGAAAACTCTCCTTCCACTCAAGCACCTGGGCCACCATTACCATGGACCAAAGGGTTCTGAGCATGGTGTTTCAGGGGTACAAATTCTCCTTCCACACCCTTCCAACCCCAAAAGGGTTCCCAGATCTACCACCAAATCAGTGGGCAGAGGCTCAAAAGCAGATCCATACCCTGCTCTCCTTGGGAGCAGTAGAACACATTCCTGCAGAGCAGATAGGCCAAGGCTTCTACTCCAGACTTTTTCAAGTACCCAGAAAAGAGGACACCTGGCACCCCATCCTTGATCTATCCATTCTAAACACCTACCTGGTGATCCCAGAATTCAAAATGCTCACTCTCCAGCAGCTGCTGTTCATGCTGTCCAAGGACGCTTGGCTAGTCGCACTGGACATAAGAGGCCTACCTCCACATTCCCATCAGGGAGTTCTGCAGAAAATGCCTTCACTTCAGGACAGAATCTCAACACTTTTAGTTCTCCGCACTTCCCTTTGGCTTATCTACTGCTCCCAAGAGTTTTCACAAAATGCCTCTCTCTGGCCATTGCTTTTTGCAGACAAAGAAATATTCAAATGTACCCCTACTATGATGACTGCCTTATTCAGGCAGACAGCCAGGAAAAGCTGCTCAAAGACCTGGCCTTTTGTAAAGGACCTACTAACCTCCTTATGGTACACCATCAACGAAAGGAAATCCAAACAGGTACCCACCAAAAGGAGCAAGTCTGGACACAGCATCCCAGATGGCATACCTAACACCAGGGAAACAAAGTTTCCTATCTGCTTACTTCTCTCAACTGGCCACCAGTCTCCAGCTTTCTGCAAGGGAAATCCTGCAAGCCCTGGGGTTCATGGCATGTTGCATACTCTATGTTCCATATGCCAGATTGCACACAAGGAAACTTCAGTGGTACTTACAGAGCCTTTGGTGTCAACACTCTCAAGATCTGGAAACTCTCTTACCTATTATTCCTTTCCTGAGGGAGGAATTTCTTTGGTGGGCAACAGCCTGCTCCCACAACAAGGGACTGCCCTTCTCCCCACACCCCGCCACCCAGACCCTCACCACAAATGCATCAGACTATGCTTGGGTGCACACCTGGACAGCAGGTGCATACAGGGCCAATGGAACCCACAGCAACTACCCCTGCACATCAATCTAAAAGAGATGATGGCTGTGCAGCAGACCTTGATAGCTTTCAAACCCCTTCTCTCTCCAGGGGTTCTCCTGATCAAAACAGGCAACACCACTGTGATGTGGTACATCAACAAGCAGGGAGGGACTCGCTCCTACCCGCTGTGCAGGCTGCCCATGACCCTTTGGTTCACAGCCTCTTGCATGCATCTACACCTATTAGCACAATACCTGCCAGGCTCTCTCAACTCCCTGGCAGACCAAATAAGCAGAAAACTGTTGGCCCCCACGAGTGGCAGCTCAACAGAAACACCTTCTTACTAATAACTCAGAAATGGGGAACCCCGGAGGTCGACCTCTTTGCCTCCCACACCAAACATCAGCTCAGCAAATTCTGCACCAGGGAGCATCACTGCATGGCATGGAAAGTGGATGCCCTGTCCTTCCCCTGTGTAAACCTCTTGGTCTATGCCTTTCCTCCCCTACCTCTCATTCCCAAGGTACTGATCAAAATAAGGGAGGAAAAAACAAGGACCATTCTCATAGCTCCAGACTGGCCCAGACAGCACTGGTACTCCTTGCTGCACAGCCTGTCCCTACTTGCCCCCATGGAATCTTCCTCAGATTCCCAACCTCCTAACCCAGAGGGAAGGGGAATTCCTGTACCCCCAATTGCAGACACTCAATTTGGCAGCTTGGCTTATAACCTGACCAATCTGCCCTCTGCAGTAAACAGGTTCTGGATGTTATCCAAGAGGCCAGACACCCTAGCACCAGGAAGTCTTATGCAGATAAATGGAAAATGTTCTGCACCTGGATCCAGACTAAGGGGGGCCAATACGGCACAACCCCCCCCCCCATCCCTCTTATCCTGGATTACTTAGTTGCCCTACTACACAGTGGTCTCTCTCTCTCTTTCTCCTCTATAAAAAAATCATGTCTCTGCTATTTCCGCTCATTTTCCCACTGAGCAGCCTCTTTTTTTCACACCCCTCTGATCAAGCAGTTCTTCAGAGGGGCTAACAACTTGAGGCCCGCCAGAAGGGCACCAACACTGACTTGGGACCTTAACTTTGCCTTGGAAAAGCTCACCCTGCCTCCATTCAAACCAGCTTCTTCTGCACAGCTAAAATTTCTCTCCTGGAAGACGGCCTTCCTCCTGGGCATCACTTCAGCCAGAAGAGTCTCTGAGCTGCAAGCACTCATGGCAGTGGGAACCCTTCATCATCTTCCATGCAGACAGGGTATCCCTCACAACTAATCCATCCTTCATGTCCAAGGTCGTGTCCAGTGTAGCTCTCAACCAATCCATCCATTTGCCCACCTTCTTTCCTAACCCTCAAAACAAGGGGGAAAGGATTCTGCACTCTCTAGATGTGCACAGACAGCTCAGTTACTATCTGGACAGGACTAAACCCTTCAGAAAATCTGAACAACTGCTGGTTAGCTTTGCTTCTGGGGCAGAGGGCAAAGCCATCCCCAAACAAACCATTTCCAAATGGATAGCACACTGCATCCATTTCTGCTACAAACAGCATGGCAAGCCTCCCCCCAAGGGGGTCAGGATCCACTCCACCAGAGCAGCCTCCACCTCTGCAGCATTCCTCAGAGGAGGCCCCCCCACCAGGGACATCCTGGAGGCTGCCACTTGGGACATCTGTTCACACCTTTACCAAATATTACCACCTGCCTCTCTTTTCTAAATCCAGGGCAGGTTTTGTCTCTGCTGTCTTGCAGGGCATGCTAGCCAGCCCCTAGCTTCCTTGACTGCCTCCACCCATTTCCTCAGCTTTGGGAATCTACCCAAATGTGATGACTGCAACAGTAAAACATGAAGAACATAGTACAGCTGTGTACACTTACCATAATTGTAGATGTTCGTGTCTTCACTGTTGCAGTCCTGGTTCCCCTCCCTCCTTCCCCCTTTTTTCTTTTTGTTAGCTTTCTTCCTTGTTGTTCTCCTTTCGTTACAAGGGGCATATTGGAATTTTTTTCTACTGGTGGGGTCCTGCTACCACAGCCTGGCCTCCTCCTTTGGGGGTTCCTGACTGGTTAGGGCAAGAAAAACTGATGTAATGGTATGGGCTGCCTTCCTTTATACCACTGATGACTTGACATTGGTCTTCAAGCGACAACAACCGATGCAGAAATACTATGTCTGTGGTATTTAGGCTGGCCAAAGGCTACCTCAGCAGGGTTAACCCAAATGTGATAACTGCAACAGTGAAGACACTTGAACATCTACATTTATGGTAAGTGTACACAACTGTACTGTCTCAGTACTACAGGCTTTGATGTGTAAGGAACCCTTCACTGAGTTCCACAGAGACAGTTACCCTTAGAAATAATCTGTCTTTAATGCGTAAAGTAGTGTGAAAGATTTTCTTGAACCAAGCTATTCATTTACCAGTGTTTTTTTTCCTAACCGAAAGAATAAGGCAGAACAAATCATGTGTTCCCTGGATGTACACCATCAGATCAGATATTACCTAGCTGGGGCAAAACAGAGTGGACCAAGTTCTGGTGGCCTTTGCTGAAGGAAAGGAAGATAGATGCATATCCAAACAGATGGCCAACTGCATCACCTTCTGTTACGTTCCTCATTGAAAGCCAGTACCAACCTATGTCAGGGCACACTGCACCAGACACCATGCAGTCATCACCGCCTTCCTCAAAGGTGTTCCTACACAGGCAATACTGGAAGCTGCTATATGCACATCTATCCACACTTTTACTGCAACATTGACTATGCAAAACATTGTACATTTGTGTCACATTTACTACAATTGTAGCTAGAGTATATCACTGTTACAGTACAAACTCCCTCTCTCCTACCCCTTGATCTGCAGGCCTCTCCTACCTTCTCCAATGGTGGACGGAGGGAAGGTGAAGAAAGCACATCAGATTGGTAGTCCTATTCTTCATCAATCCCTAGTCTTTCTACTTGCACATACCTGGTCCTTTCTCTGCTCCCATCCAAGAAAGCTTTTGGTGGCATCTGGAAGGGTTGTGCTGCCCTCAGGCATCAGACTGCTGCTCACCATCTAGAAAGACTACAACCCTTTTCTGTGTGGGTTGCTGCTGTTCACCACACCACAAGGACTTCATTGGGTGCCAAGGACCAGGTCTGCAGTGTTATAGTCTTTCGTCAGAGCAGAGGCTTCAACATGACATCTAGGTGAACTTAGTTTCCAGTGAGGTGTGTGTGTGTGTATGTGTGTGTGTGTATGTGTGTGTGTGTGTGTGTGTGTGTGTGTGTGTGTGTGTGTGTGTGTGTGTGTGTCTGTTGGCTGCATTTTGATTTGCCAGTTTCTCTGAGACAGAGATGCATAGACTTTAAATAGCAAGAGGGTTGTGCAGTCAGTTTAGTGCACTGCTGCATAAAACAGGTTTTCTCTTATTAGGTCTCAGACAAAAGAAGCTAGTCTACAACATGTAAGGCAACTGCTGCATACTTATTGCATATTATATAAAATTCAAAGCCTTCTTTGTCACAACCTGATTGTGTTATTGTGATTGATTTTATTAAAGCCTTTTTTAATACAATGAAGTCATTGTTCTTTTTTTTTTAGGTTATTAACTTACTGACTGAATTTCCTTTGGACACATTGCTGAAATTAGCACTTTTGTTATGCTGACTGCTGTGTTGAGTTTATGTAACGTTGCACTGTTACCCCTTGTTATTTTACTTTTTGTTGACATTTGCATTACTAACTGTAGTGGTATTAAGTTTAAAATGTATTGCACTATTGCACCTTGTTGCTTTGGTACTGTTGCTCACTACTGGCAAGGTACTAATGCAGTGTTGCCTATCACTGATACAAGGCGTACAAAAAACATTTAACTTGTCTGTTATTCCACTTTTTAAACATTGGTTGTATTGCATTTCTGCTTCTTACAGATTACTGTAGTGTTACAGCATTTAAAGCTATTGAGCTACAGTATTGCATTAGAAAGTACACGGTTATCTGTGTGGTATATTTATATTACTTGGCCATCTACCATACCGATACTACACTGAAACTATTTGCTTTACAGTTACTACCCTTGAAACTACTAATTTACATTGTCTGTAGTTGTTACAGTTACTGCACCCAGATCCATTTGGTTAAATTGCCAGTTACTCATTGTTTCTTCTAGTTAGCTAGAGACTACACTAACCTATGTAATAAAGCTAGAGACTACACTGACCTATGTAAAGCTAGAGACTACACTGACCTATGTAAAGCTAGAGACTACACTGACCTATGTAAAGCTAGAGACTACACTGACCTGTGTAAAGCTAGAGACTACACTGACCTGTGTAAAGCTAGAGACTACACTGACCTGTGTAAAGCTAGAGACTACACTGACCTGTGTAAAGCTAGAGACTACACTGACCTGTGTAAAGCTAGAGACTACACTGACCTGTGTAAAGCTAGAGACTACACTGACCTGTGTAAAGCTAGAGACTACACTGACCTGTGTAAAGCTAGAGGCTACACTGACCTGTGTAATAAAGCTAGAGACTACACTGACCTGTGTAATAAAGCTAGAGACTACACTGACCTGTGTAAAGCTAGAGACTACACTGACCTGTGTAAAGCTAGAGACTACACTGACCTGTGTAAAGCTAGAGACTACACTGACCTGTGTAAAGCTAGAGGCTACACTGACCTGTGTAATAAAGCTAGAGACTACACTGACCTGTGTAATAAAGCTAGAGACTACACTGACCTATGTAAAGCTATTTGATTTAAATTTGTCGCTTTTTACTGATTACCTTGTTGAACCTACATATGTTATCAGTTTTACATTTCTTTTTTTTAACTTATTACTACAGTAGTGATGGCTCTTATTCCTTTATCCTTTAGCCATTTCCCATATTCTCGCCTTTTTCTAGTCCAGTCATTTATCTGTCTTTGCCTTATACCAAGAGTAAGTTATTAACCTTTCCTGATATACTTATCTGAGTAGCCAGTAGAGAATCTCTGTCAGCTTTTGCCTGTTCTGTAGCTGGCTTGATAGCAGTAGGTATTTTGAGGCAGTGTAGTAATTGCCTTGTGCTTACTGCAGAATTGTTACTTGTATGGAACTATTGAGAGGTCTTTGCTGAACTGGGAGGCAACCTTTTTACCTTGGAACACATTCAGTGAGCACAGCACATACAGACACACCCATCACAGAATACTTGCACTAAACTGATGCTGAGGATAAGAGACCACTGCCTAGGCTAAAGACTAAGAAACCTTGGACATTAAGGTTGATATGTTACACAATATGAATTAGATTCACACCCAGAGCCAGTGCACATACCTCCAAGATTTATAATAACGCTGCAGATGCCACATCCTTACCACCCATTAAGACTGCATGTAACCATGATAATGTTCTAGTAATAGTGACTCTGTTCTCAGTCATACGGGCACCACCCTCACGAGACAAGATAAGAATAAGGTGACATATCTTTCTGGAGCCAGGATCCTGGATATAACAAGGACATGTGGGGCTGAATGACCTTAGGCGCTGTGCCCAGAGGGACATGCAGAAGGTTATGATTGGACTTTAATATGCATGTGCCTGAGGCAGGAAAGACACTGGTCTTGTGTGGTACTTTGCTGTCACCTAGGGTGATGCTGAGATTCAAGGATAGATAATTGGCTTTAATAACTATCTACGTAGCTGGTATCATTTTAGGGGCATCTAGTATGCTCAGCTTGGAACGGGATGGCTGGACTATCCTTCCTGCTTTTCCAGAGATGGACTGTATCTCTTATCAATGCTTTTGCATGCCTTTCTTAGGCAGAGTCCATCTGATGGACATCCCAATCTAGTAAATTCTAATTTGGAGCACATTCGTGTGGCTCTAGTTAATGCTGGCATTCTTTAAAAAAAATGACTTACTTACTGTCTTTCTGTCCTACATTGTGAATACATTCAAATACGTCTAGTTACAGAAATATGTTTTTAGAGAACTGAAAGTGCTGCCTGTATCCTTGGCCATATTGCTCATTTTGTCTTCAGACCCATTTGTCAAGGTATCACCACCTCATGACAGATTCCTCGAGGCACCACATTTGAATTCCCAGATGGCCAAATCTGCATAACAAGACTAATTGTCATCTTATAGCTAGTTATGGAGCAGCCTGTATATCCCCTTCAGTGCACCTTGAAATAAGATATCTGAAGTTAGTTCTTTGCTTTAGACATGAATTCATCAATTCTCCACAGAGACAATTAAGATGAACTGCTTGTATTTTTTTTCTCCATCAGCAGTTTCATACTATGTATTTTGTCTGCCCTGTAGCCCTCTTCTAGTTATGTGTGTTGGGGGAGGGGTTAAACAGGATGGTATCAAAGCAGCCCTACCACTTCAGATTTCTTTCAGTTTCTTGGATTACATCATCCATCTCTTGCTGTTTTATTATGTAAAGAGTAGCTCAGTTTGATCAGTACATTTGCTGTGTAGGGTGTATGTTATATGTTCGAACGCTTAATTGTTCGAACCACTATTAATCGACCGTTAGTGATCGAACAATTATATGTTCGAACATATAAAAAATTAATATTTACAAAACAAAAAAAGAATGTAAAGGGTGTAAGCAGGGGGCAAGCCCCCCTGCACCCCCACACCCCCTGCTACTTAAATATACCAACTCAGAGATCGCACTTCAGTGTGTTACAGTGCGGAAATGGAAAATTTCCCATTTCCTACATTGTAGCGCGATCTTGGAGTTAGTATATTTAAATAGTGGGGGTGCAGGGGAGCTTGCTCTCCTGTTTACACCCTTTAGTTTTTTTTTTTTTTAATTTTTTAAAATATTCTAACATTTAAATGTTCGATCACTAAAGGTCTATCTTTAGTGATTTGAACATTTAAGCGTTCGAATATTTAACATAGACCCGCTGTGCATCCGTGGAACACAGAGCTGACTATCCCATTCTGAATACAAAGTAAAATTATAAATGCACATTTTTCATAGCCAATTTATTCATTCACTGTAGTTGATGAACGGTTGTGGTGAGTCTAAGGGAACACTTAAATTAGACCAGGCACTGGGGAGAAGGATTCATTCCCCTCACTCAGAGGTCATTCCAAGTGGAGAGATTTTGCAGACTGGGAGTGTACAAAAAATAGCATGTTTTAAGCACTCAGACATTACTGTAATAAGCATTGAGAAAAATACAACGAGCAAAGAGAACCACATGCAGGCATTTTCAAGCAGCATAAAAACAAGCAGGTCCATTTTGAGCACCTGAGGGGAAGCATTTTTGGGGCAGAGTTCGACTTTAGTGATGACCTCTGTAAGTGCTTTTTCATTCTTATTCCATTTAGTTTTGCCACATTTTCATTATGCAGTTTTGTTTTCTTGTATATTATGTTTGCATCTTGTGGTGCTTTTAAGCCTGTTCAATTTATTATTTTCTAGTTCTGCATTACGTTTAACAGCCCTCTGAGGCCATTTCTCAGAAGTGAACAGTAATCTCTGGTTGAACTGTTAATCAAATAAAACTAGACAGTCCATTGTGTGAACCAGGAATAAGAAGCACACATATGATGAATAATAGTCCTAACCAATATCTGTCAGAGGGATAAAGCCCTGACTATGGGAGAGATAACCAGAGTTCAAATAGCAGCTCAGATGCTTGAAGAGCTGGGCAAGGGAGGCTGGGAAGATGTTGCTGATGCTGGCTTACCCACTCCAAAGGGAGGAAGAAGTGGTTTCTGGTTGGCCAGTCACCCCATGCATGCAAACATTTTTGCCACCAGAAATAACTGGGAATGGGGACTGTATGTTTGTCAATCCAAATCTGATGATGGTAGCCCTCATTGGGATGTGGGTGAAAGAGTGAGCATGCATGAGAAGGGGCATTGGATGTCCCTTAGTAGAATGGGTGCTGACATCAGCCACCAGTGGAGGGCGTAGTAAGTTTAGTTGAATGCCTTCATCCACAGGATCCCAGTGAGAGTACAAATCACCCTCTTGGCTGTCTGATGGACTCTCCCTGTGTTTATCTCTCGCCCTCACACAAAGTGATCCCCAGTAGACAGGGAACGAGTAGGCTGAAGATCGGCAAGGAGGTTTACTGGGCAGTGGACATGGAGGCTCACTAAATTTGCTTACTAATGCATGGTAACGTACTGCTTCAGTGACCAAGTCAGGCTCCACTGCAGTAATTTAGGGAATGTACTTTACATCACAGTACATTATCCAAACAGCAAAATGAAACCATTTTAGCAAAAATAAATAAATAATTACACGACTTGAGCAATGAGAGCTTGTTTAAAATTTCAAAACGCAAGATGCATTGATATATCAAAATTAACTCATTACAGCTGAGTGTGATCCCTCCAGGTGCCTCTGCAGTTACATCCTACTGACATCTCTAGGTGTCAAGTAGTGATCTATATTTGTATTGGTAATTCCAAAACCATGCTACATATGTAGTATTAAAATATTTCATCTTGTAGTTTGCACACTGGCGAACACAACTGTATTGATAGTTGACCTCTTGGTGTATGTAAAATTATATTGATTATTGTTCATATAAAATGTATTTATACTATTATAAAGTCCATGATTTTCTAAATATCTTGACACCCAAGTAGCACAAATAGAATTGCATAGCTTTATATGAAAGCTCTTAGCTAGATTAACAAAATGCTTCCAACAAAATTTGTCTAACTTGAATGGTAGCTTAGATATTGCAAGTCTTTTATAAAATATTACAAACTTAGCAGTGTATTATCTGTGACTTAAAAAAATCCATTTTATGACCTAGAACCTAAAGAATACTATTATGTGCTGATGAGTTTTCCATTTACACTTCTTTTAGTAATCCTTATGACTCCCGAGATGTGAATATTTGTTTGAAATGTGAGGACATAATTTGATTCTATGGACTCCGCACATTGGAAGTTACAGTGCAAACTTCCAGAGCCCCATTGGAGGGAATGAGTTAAATTTAGCTATGACCAAAAATTCTCTGGTTCCTATTAAACGATTGAAGACACGTTCTTTCGAATGTCTTGATTGAACTTGAAAGCACGAGAAGGCAAAATAGTGAAACGGCATATAAGCAAATTCTTTCCCTGGGAAAGAAATCGATTGTCCGCTTCTGTTACTTTGCAATTTTCATGACTGTAGTGCGATCTCGGAGTTGGTATATTTAAGTAGGTGGGTGTGGGGACGAAGCCCCCCACTTTATTTAATGTTTTACTTTTTTTTTTTTTTTGTGGAACGATTTTTTTCCCCTTGGAAAAAAAGTCGCTGTTCTAAGCATTTGAGATTGTAATCTTTTGCTTACATGGGTTCGATAAATCATCATTCGCTTTTTTAAGCATTCGATGATTTAACATAGACCCAAATTCTCTACTGTATATTTTACACAGTGGACATATTTAATTGATTGGTTATTTTCCTTCTTTCATGTGGTGGCTGACTAGGAGAATTAATCTAGAATGAATCCTCTTCTGCCAAAAAACAAAAACAAAAAAAACAGAAGCAGACAAAGTAATATTTCATAGTAGTACAGAAAAGATAAAAATAAAATGCATCTAACTTTATACACATTGGACAACAAACTGGCGTATCTTTAAATTTATTAAATATTTGTACTAGTCAGCTTCAGACGGTACACATGGAAAAAGTTTGTCCAGTGATAGTTTTTTCAGAATGTTGAAACGCTGGCTTATTCATTTGAAAGTGTTTAGTTTAATGGTAAAGGGAAAAATATGTTAAGCTTTTAATTTGGTGTAATGATGGAGTATTATAATGTCGCAGAAAAAGCTTTGCTTGTTAAAAGCTTGCTTGTGTGTGTATTCTTGGGTGGGTGGAGGTCTAGAGGATATTTTGGGAAGCAGAGTTTGATCATTGACTATACTGAAGGAACTTCTAGGCTGAAAGTATACAGATAGGATGGACATTGATTGCAATCCATTAAGTCTGAGCCTAGCAGGTTCATTAATTAATTCAATAAGCCCAGAGTTATTAACTTTATGTTTGAGGCAACTGCAGTCCTTATCTCACTAGTTAGTACTAACATTACCATCTTTCAAACTTTTAAGATCAAAGAAACTTGTTCAGTCGAAATTCCCACAAGCCTGACTGGAAATGAGGGATTATGTATATAAGTAACAGAAGAAGAACATTCAGTATGCTTGTTATTTTGAACCTTGTTGGTTAACTTGTCAAGACTACCCTCTGCCAAACATAGCACAAACCCTAGGTAGCAACTTGAAAACCACACTTAAAAATTAACACTGCAGATCCATCCTTATGGGAAGCATTGTTTATAAGTAAGACTTCAAGGAGGGAGAATGAGTGTAGCCTGACCACATTTACTGATAGGGACTAGACCTTTTCAGTCCTGACATTACTGCCAAGTCTAAAATAAACCCACTTCAGAACATTATGGGCCAGATTCTTTAATGCCTATACTAAATGTACACGATATGTATTCAAAAACATCTCTACCACATTTTTGTGCTTTCTAGTCACTCAGAAGGATGAAATTACGTGTACATGTAGTCTACACTTTGTGGTAATCTGTATGAATCCCTGTCGATATTTAAAGCTGCAAGAAAATTAGTAGGAAAATTAAAATTAGATGGAAGAATGTAAGTTATGCCTGTGTTTTCTATTCTTCAGAATGGTGTACACTTAATGTAGGCATTACTGAATGCCAGGAATATGTTTTGTTGAGGACATACTTATAATTTGGCTGCCATTGCCAGTTTTCTGCCAGTTGAGGGCCCTGCATGCAATTTCTCCTTATGCAGAGAGCCCCACCTTCTTTCAGCTCATATTATTGTCATCAAGAAGTCCTTCCCCCTAGGCTCAATTCATTGTTGTCCACCTTAGTCAGCCACACAGGCAGTGAAACTCCACTAAAGCAGGTTGTGTTTTCCATTTACTTTGCAGTGTTACATTACATAAGTCGACCAACAACCCCTCGCACGGACAGCAACTGCAAGGCCAGGAAATCAAGTAACACCACAATTTGGCCAGCAGATTCTAGGAACCACATTTATTTTTAAAGTACAGACCGGTTTCGGTCTAATGATCTTTATCAGTGTAACGTTACATTGATAAAGGTCATTAGACCAAAACCGGTCTGTACTTCTTTAAAAATAAATGCGGTTTCTCTAATCTGCTGGCCAAATTGTGGTGTTCCATTACACAAGCCCATAGGTGCATGTTATGATGCCCCTGTCATTCAGTAGGATGTACCCTTGTAGTATAGCCTACCTCAGACTTCCCCAGTCTGTGAAAGGTCAAAATGCTATTGTCCATTTGTATTCTCCTTGCCAGACCTATTAGCTTCTTAAGTTTTTTGCCAGTTTCTGGTTACTGGTGTAATTTGGTCACCTTGCATGTGCATCATTAGTTGGCATAAATTTGTCTGCCTTTTGATCTTATTGTTTTCTGCTTTCTCAACTGTAGTATCGTGGTTGTGCTAGTAGCCAGTTTATAAACTGGGGCTCATTTAAGCAACATATTTTACTGTATGTACCAGAACACTGTTGATTAAACCTTTCTTCCTATCGATGGTTTATAGGCTGTACTGGTGGATAATTTAATGAAGTGTATTGCATTGCCCAAGTTCTATTCTGATGTCCTCAGCAGTTCTGACACTCCTTTTTGGCCAAATACATATTGGTTTTATTGTTTGGGTAAGATATGATTTGCTTCTCACTGAGTAAATATTTCACCTCTTCTCTGTGCATATATTGAGTGACATTCGGTTTCACAGTGTCTGTTTGTACTGGTGCTTACTATGTGGCAGAATGCAGTATGCCTTCTGGATATTGTGTGCCAGAATCTTACTTGAAACCAAACCTTTCCAAAAAACATTACTGGGTCATGTCCATTTATTTCTGCCCAATTCATTATGCGGAAATCTTTATTTTTATTTAATTTATATTTGTCTACCAGGGTAGAGCAGCAATCACCACTGAGCATTTTTAGGCTCAGTCTGGGGCATGCAGGTGGAGTTGAATGCGCAAATATGGGAAAATTGAATATAATGGCCAAGTTATCACACTATGATTAATGTCTACTCAATATAAGAATGCTTCCATAATATACAGATATTAAGTAAAAATAATGCATAATTATGGCATAGAAACCCTATGACTATAAGCAATATTTACAAAAAAAGTCAAGGAATAAAAAAAGTGGTGCTGTGAGTTTCCCTTAGAAAATCGTGTATAGTAAAAAAAAAAAAAAAAAAAAAAAAAAAAAGCCTGAGGTAGGGGAAAGGAAATTTGGAAGGGGTTAGGTGATGTGGCCAAAGCAGAAGCACTTGCATTGGGGTTATTTACAATATGTGCTTTGTACTGGATTCAAAAAGCGGCATGAGAGGTTAGGCCTTTTAAGGAAGGGAAGAAGTTTTGGAGATTAAATAAACCGTGATTAATGCATTAAAGTTTTGTTTCAGGGGTTTGAAGAGTTGCAGCAAAGTAAGACTATGCTCCAAAACTGTGTGATATAACTGTTTCACTGAATTTAGCAACTAGTGGGGAAAATGTTTGTTTGCAGTAGTTGAAATAGCTGAGAGTCTAGAAAGGCATCTGCTATTTAAGTGGTAGTCATTTTGCTTTGCTGACTGTGTGGCAATGATGTTACTGTCTAGAAGATTCCACCCACATATCTTAGTAGAAATATTCTGTAGAGTGTTTTGTATTTTTATATGTGGTTATATCTTCCCCTGCCAAAGTCTGAGCATGCAGTAATGCTTGAATATGTAACCACAATTGCTAGAGCTGTTAAGTGTTCCGTAACTGGAACATCCCAGCAGTATTTTCAGCCAAAATCGTTACCCAGATCCTGTTGCATTATTCCTTTACACGCCTTTTCCCAAAGCAAAGTTCATAAACCAGTTTCCGATGATTATATTGTGATTGTGTAAAGGATTCAGTAGAGGTTAAATTAATTTGTCTCACTGAAAAGGGAGTCCATTATACTCTATGCTAATTTTATCCAAACTGATTAAGATAGTGGCTGTGACCGATACGACCATTCGGAACATTTTTTTTTTTTTTTTTTTTTTTTTTAAACCTTTTCCTTGTTAGAGTGTCTAATGTTGAATCTTTGACGAGCAGCAGATTGTTACTCTACTTCTCGTCTGTAAAACTCTCTCCCCACTAATGTTCCTGCTTTCCATTCTCCATTGTTGTCGACATCTTGTTTAGTGTAAGCCCTTCTCTAATTTCTCACTCAGTAACCTGCTACACTATGGCTTATGAAACTGTCTGCAGTATTTGCAAACTGATGCTGA